>NC_041226.1:44044599-44060372 GCF_002837175.3 Physeter macrocephalus | reverse complement strand
TCCTCTAAGAGTTTTATAGTATCAGGTCTTACATTTAGGTCTTAAATCCATTGTGAGTATATTTCTGTGTATGGTGTTAAAGAGTGTTCTAATTTCATTCTTTTCCATGTAACTATCCAGGTTTCCCAGCACCATTTATTGAAGAGACTATCTTTCCTCTATTGTATAGTCTTGCCTCCTTTGTGGTAGGTTAATTGACCATAAGTGCGTGGGTTTATTTCTAGGCTTTAGCCTGTTCCACTGATCTATATTTCTGTTTTTTTGCCAATACCATATTCTTTTGATAGCTATAGCTTTGTAGTATAGTCTGAAGTCAGGGAGGCTGATTCCTCCAGCTCCATTTATCTTTCTTAATATTGCTTTGGCTCTTCGGGGTCTTTTCTGTGTTCATACAAATTTTAAGATATTTTGCTCTAGTTCTGTGAAAAATACCTTTGGTAAATTGATAAGAATTGTATTTAATCTGCTGATTGCCTTGGGTAATATAGTCATTTTGACAATGTTGATTATTCCAATCCAAGAACATGGTATATCTTTCCATCTGTTTGGGTTGTCTTCAATTTCTTTCATCAGCATCTTATAGTTTTCAGGGTACAGGTATTTGTCTCCTTAGTTTTTTTTTTTTATTTTTTAACATCTTTATTGGAGTATAATTGCTTCACAATGGTATGTTAGTTTCTGTTTTATAACAAAATGAATCAGATATATATATATATATATATATATATATATATATATTCATCCCAGCTTATCCTTCCCAATCCCCGTGTCCTCAAGTCCATCCTCTACATCCGCATCTTTATTGCTGTCCTGCCTCTAGGTTCTTCAGAACCATTTTTCTTTTTTTTTAGATTCCTTATGTATGTGTTAGCATACAGTATTTGTTTTTCTCTTTCTGACTTCACTCTGTATGACAAACTCTAGGTCCATCCACCTCACTACAAATAACTCAATTTCATTTCTTTTTATGGTTGAGTAATATTCCATTGTATATATGTGCCACATCTTCTTTATCCATTCATCTGTCAATGGATAATTAGGTTGCTTCCATGTCCTGGCTATTGTAAATTCTCCTTAGGTAGGTTTATTACTAGGTATTTTATTCTTTTTGATGTGTTGGTAAATGGGATTGTTTTTTTGAATTTCTCTTTCTGTTCTTTTTGTTAGTGTATAGAAATGCAACATATTTCTGTGTATTAATTTTATAACCTGCAAATTTACAAAATTCACTGATGAGCTCTAGTAGTTCTCTTGTAGCATATTTAGGATTTTCTATGTATAGTATCACGTCATCTGCAAAGAGTAAGAGTTTAACTTCTTCTTTTCCAATTTGGATTCTTTTTATTTCTTTTTCTTCTCTGATTGCCATGGCTAGGACCTCCAAAGTTATGTTGAATAAGAGTGGTGTGTGTCTATATCCTTTTCTTCTTCCAAATCATAGAAAAAATGTTTTCAACTTTTCACCATTGCATATAATGTTAACTGTAGGTTTGTCATATATTGCCTTTATTATGTTGAGGTGTGTTCCCTCTATGCCCACTTTCTGGAGTGTTTTTATCATACATGAGTGTTGAATTTGTCAAAAGCTTTTTCATCTATGGAGATGATCGTATAGTTTTTATTCTTCAATTTCTTGATGTGGTGTATCACACTGATTGATTTGTGGATATTAAAAATCCTTGCATCTCTGGGATAGATCCCACTTGATCATGGTGTATGATCCTTTTAATGTACTGTTGGTTTCAGATGCTAGTATTTTGTTGAGGATTTTTGTGTCTATGTTCAACAGTGATATTGGCCTGTAGTTTTGGTTTTTTGTGGTATCGTTGTCTGCTTTTGGTATCAGGGTGATGGCTGCCTCCTAGAAGAAACTTGGGAGTGTTCTTCCCTCTGCTATATTTTAGAAGAGTTTGAGAAGAATAGGTGTTACCTCTTCTCTAAATGTTTAATAGAATTTGCCTGTGAAGCCGTCTGATACTGGACTTTTGTTTGTTGGAAAATTTTTAGTCACAGTTTCAATTTCAGTGCTTGGTCTGTTCATATTTTCTATTTTTTCCTGGTTCAGTCTTGGGAGATTGTACCTTTCTAAGAATTTGTTCATTTCTTCCAGGTCGTCCATTTTATTGGCATATAGTTGTTTGTAGTTGTCTCTTATGATCCTATGTATTTCTATGGTGTCAGTTGTAACTTCTCCTTTTTCATTTCTAATTTTATTGATTTGAGTCCTCACCCTTTTTTGCTTGATGAGTCTGGCTAAAGGATTATCCGTTTTATTTATCTTTTCAAAGAACCAGTTTTAGTTTCATTGATCTATGGTATTTGTTTACTTCATCTTTATTTCATTTATTTCTGCTCTGATATTTATGACTTATTTCCTTCTACTAACTTCAGGTTTTGTGTTTTCTTCTTTCTCTAGTTGCTTTAGTTATAAGTTTAGGTTGTTTATTTGAATTTTTTTTTTTTATTTCTTGAGGTAAGATTCTATTGCTGTAAACTTCCCTCTTAGAACTTCTTTTGCTGCATCCCATAGGTTTTGGATCATTATGCTTTCATTTTCATTTGTCTCTAGGTATTTTTTTATTTCCTTTTTGATTTTTTCAGTGATCCATTGGTTGTTCAGTAGCATATTGTTTAGTCTTCATGTGTTTGTGTTTTTTACAGTTTTTTTTTCTTGTAGTTTATTTCTAATCTCATAACTTTGTGGTCAGATAAGGTGCTTGATATGATTTTAATTTTCTTAAATTTACTGAGGCTCGCTTTGTGGCCCAGCATGTGGTCAGTCCCGGAGAACGTTCCATGTGCACATAGGAAGCATGTGTATTCTGCTGTTTTTGAATGGAATGCTCTATAAATATCATTTATATTCATCTGGTCAAATGTGTCCTTTAAGGCCTGTTTTTAAGCCTGTTTTTCCTTATTGATTTTCTGTCTGGATGATCTGTCCATTGATGAAAGTGTGGTGTTAAATTCCCCTCCTATTATTGTGTTACTGTTGATTTCTCCTTTTATAGCTGTTAGTATTTGCCTTACATATTGAAATGCTCAATATATATATGTTGGGTACATATATATTTACAATTGTTATATCTTCTTCTTGGATTGAACACTTGATCATTATGTAGTGTCCTTCTTTGTAACTTATAACAGCCTTTATTTTAGTCTATTTTGTCTGATATGAGTATTTCTACTCCAGCTTTCTTTTGATCTCCATTTGCATGGAATACCTTTCTCCATCCCCTCACTTTCAGTCTGTATGTTCCTAGGTCTCAAGTGGGTCTCTTGTATATAGCATGTATATACATGTCTTGTTTTTGCTTCCATTCAGCCAGTCTATGTCTTTTGGATGGAGCATTTTATCCATTTACATTTAAGGTAATTATCTTTATGTAAGTTCCTATTGCCATTTTTTAATTGTTTTGAGTTTGTTTTTATAGGTCCTTTTTCTTCCCTTCCTTTCTTGTTCTCTTCTCCTGTCGTTTGATGAACATCTTTATTGTTTTGTTTGCATTGTTTTTTTTCTTTTTTGTGTGTGTATCTATTGTAGTTTTTGGTTTTACTATTCCCATGAGGTTTTGATAGAGCCATCTATATATGTACAAGGTTGTTTTAATTTGCTGGTCTCTTTCCCGCCTAGTGAAGTTCCTTTAGTATTTGTTGCAAAGCTTGTCTGGTGGTGCTCAATCCTCTTAGCTTTTCCTTGTCTGTGAAGTTTTTTTGATTTCTCCATCAAATCTGAATGAAAGCCTTGCTGGGTAGAGTATTCTTAGTTGCAGGTTCTTCCCTTTTATCCCTTGAAATATATCTTGCCACTTCCTTCTGGCCTGCAGAGCATCTGCTGAGAAACCTGCTGATAACCTTATGGGAGTTCCCTTGTATGTTATTTATGGTTTTTCCCTTGTTGCTTTGAATATTTTTTCTTTGTATTTAATTTTTGTTAGCTTGGTTGCTATGTGTCTTAGCATGTTCCTCCTTGGGTTTATCCTGCCTGAGAGTCTCTGTGCTTCCTGGACTTGGGTGACTGTTTCCTTTCCCATGTTAGGGAATTTTTCAGCAATTATTTTTTCAAATATTTTCTCAGGTCCTTTCTCTCTTTCTTTTCCTTCTCGGACCCCTAAAATGTGAATTTTGGTGAATTTAATGTTGTCCCAGAGGTCTCTTAGAATGTCTTCATTTCTTTTCATTCCTTTTTTTTTTTTTTTCTTATTCTGTTCTGCAGCAGAGATTTCCACCATTTTGTCTTCCAGGTCACTTATCCATTTTTCTGCCTCAGTTATTCTGCTATTGATTATTCTAGTGTATTTTTCTTGGCAGTTATTGTGTTGGTCATCTCTGTTTGTTTATTCTTTAGTTCTTCTAGGTCTTTGTTAATCATTTCCTGTATCTTCTCAATCCTTGCCTCCATTCTTTTTCCAAGATCCTGGATCATCTTCACAATCATTATTCTGAATTCATTTTCTGGAAGGTTGTCTATCTCCACTTCACTTACTTTTTTTTCTGGGGTTTTATCTTATTCCTTCATCTGAGACATATTCCTCTGCCATTTCATTTTACCTAATTTTCTGTGATTGTGGTTTCTGTTCCACAGGCTGCAGGATTATAGTTTGTCTTGCTTCTGTTCTGCCCTTTTACTTGAATATATATGCTATCATAGGGCTGAAAAGTCCAAAATCTTCAAAGTAGGCTGGCAGTCCGGACACTCAGAGAAGAGTCGACATTGCAATCTTGAGTTGACAGGCAGTATGGAAGTAGAAAGCCTTTTTCTTAGCAATTTTTCTTATAAAGTTGACATTCCTCTCCCATATGAGTGCTCCCTCAGGACACATGCCCAATTCCTCATAAGCAGTGTAGCTTTAATGGCCACTTCCCACCATGAGTAAATTTACTTTCAGCAGCAGTCTCTTTCCTCCTTTGCAACCAACACCTCACTGCTTCTCTTTTTACCCAGCCATAAAGACATTGGGTGTCCCACCTTCAGATTTAGATGTAGATAAAATTTGGCATTAGTTCTGTAACCCTGGATCTCTATGAGGCACATGTCAATGTTCTCCCAGGAACTATTTTATGCTGTGTTTTATTGCAGCACTGGGAAATTATTGAGAAACTGCAGTTCAGACAACAGCCAGCTGTTCAGAGGTGCTGGTATTTGCTTTTGCATTGATCCTAATCTATTTAATGAGCTTACTTAAAGTAGCCAGTCAATTTGTGTGCTACAGATTCATAAGGTAATAACTTATAACAAACTGCAAATCTCTGTACTGCTTCTGACATTGTAAACATTTTGTTGTGAAAAAAAAAAGTCAGCTGAATTAAATAGTATGCTTGGTGATGGAGTTTCTTTATATTATGTGGGATGAGGTGCAAGCTCTTCATCCCACAGTTGGTAGGAGGAATATTGATAATACTGCTTTTTCTTTGCCTCCTCCCCATATACACTAGTTATGTAGAATCATCCTCTTTCTTTCTGGGAAATGGAAAATATACACTGGAGTTTTCTACTCTCTAAGAATTCCTTTCAAGGAATTATTATTTTTTTTCATTCTATCTTTCGGTTTTTCTTCTCTTGGCTATTGAAAGAATTGGTCACTAATAATTTTTGTCTTCTTTTTGCAAGTCCTGTTGGCATGTGTCTTATCTAGCACTTACCCTCAATTATCCTCAGCTTTGAGACCACTGTCAATACCTTACAATATAAGAACATCTAATATGTGGCTGAACTCAGATTCACATCCAGATATGTGTGATGGCAGATTGTGAGTTCTTCATGAATATATGGAGTTCTCTCATAGAAAGGTAAAGGTGAGAAATAAACAATTTGGGGGAAGTGTTCAGAGGACTCTATCTCTTACCTCTCATAATTTTATTTTTAAAATACAATACAAATCAGTTATTCAGAAAACTGAAATTTCTAAAAAACATATGAAATAAAAGTTCCACATTTTTCTCATTAGATTCAACAGACATAAAATTACTCCGGCAAATTGCTTACAAAATTTTCTCAGTGTATGGCATCAATTTCTATGCTAACTTATTGTGGACTGTAATAAACAGCTTATTAAGTGAAATGAGTCTGTGGATTATGATTTTAATAGCGCTATGCCAAAGGATTCACAGGTATTAGTATTACACTCAGGGCTCTATATTATCTCTTGTTATATCCCAAAATGCAAATTTTTTCTCCAAGACAAGTTAACTCTTTTTTAAAATTTAGATCACACCATTATATTGTGGACCTTATTTAATATTCCATCTTCCCAGTAACAACGATATCTTTCTTGAGGTTATTTTAATAACTATTGGCATAATGCTGTTTATGTGATTTATTACTGAAATACTAATTCCCTTATATGTATACTGAAGTTTAATTGCTATTTCCTTTGCTGTTAATGCTCACTTTTCAAATATCTATATAAATCATTACTTTTCAGAAAAATAACTTCCTTTAAAATAAATCTCTTAAACCATAAATACAATGTTATATTTCTGGATTCCAGAGCATGTTTTATGTTTATAATACTTAATTTATCAGGATATATTCCAATTTAAAAAGTAGAGATTTGTGGCTGCTTTTAATATTCTGTAATAATACTTCCTTTCCTATTGTCAAAATCTTTGGGGAATTTGGATGGTCTTCAGTCTTAGCATAATTGGTTGGCACTAATGATTGTTAGTTATTTGATTTGGTGTGAAAGACCCTAGATTTAGGGGTAGTACTAACATAATTTTTTAAATGTAATTCATATTTATTTAATAACATTAATGAGTATTTAAAATTGTGTTGCTCTATTCTAATATTCTTTGCACACTACTTAGCATCAAGGATATTTTGGTTGGTATTTTTTGCTTCACTCTCTAGTGCTGTAGCTAAGGAGAATTATATTTCATTTCTCTGTCACATTTCAAATAATGAGGATATATCAGTAGCACTAAGGAAGCTACTCTAGATCTGATTAAATCCTTTCAGATCCCAGCTTTCTTTTATATTGGTAACTACTATCTCTGCCCACTTAATCCTCCCATGCCATCTAATTTCGAAACATGATTGTCATTTGTAGGTATCTTTTAGTTTCTCACTCCTAAAAAATTGTAACCTTTTCAATCATAAACCAACATACAAAAATGGTGATCTCTTTGTAATCCATGTGGCATATGATTTAGGGAATAACTAACAATGAAAATTAACTTTTATTCCTTGCAACAAGATATATTTTAAAAGACAAGATCTCCTGGATAATGAAATGTATATTTTCTCCATTCATGTTTTTTATGGTGTCTCCCAATAATATGTCTCACATTTCACTGTTTATTCTAAAAATATCTTTACTACTCATTTAATATGAGAGTCTAGCTACTTAGTACAAGGAAAGTGAAAATCATGTTAAATTAAGTTTAAAACTAAAAATTTGCATTTAAAATTGAAAAATTCCACGTAACTTGGAATTATGTATAATCATTCATTCAATTTTTCATTTGTTATTTAAATCAACAAACAAGTTAAATTTGGGGGGTGACTTTTGTTATTCCAAGTAAATAATATGGACATACACATAACTTTAGAGGCTATATAATAAAACTATAAGTATGTCAGTTTGTTGTTTTGTATCCAAGCTTTCAGAAAGCCTTTTATTTATTCATACAATACCCCATTGTACGAATCTGAGTGTGATGCACAGCCCCATACTGCAATAATGTAGTGTGGAAATAGGAAAGAGCCAGAAATTTGTATTATTTCTGCTAAGAATGAAATCCTGAGCATGGAATCTAGGTTTTCACAATCAGATGCTCTAACTTGGGACTTTGGATTTTGAGTGAATAAAATACCAAGAACAGCTATGAAATTATTCATTACAGCGGTGGCACTGGCATTCCACTGTCAGTGGAGCTAGCAGCTGTTTCCTAAGTGGACCATCCTTGTGTGTGCTGGGTTCTGCCCATCAATGTCCAGCCTCCCCTGGCTCTGGACATTTTTCTGAGTTTGGTTCTTTATGGATTCTATGAAATCTCTGTTGATATAAGAAAATAAAAATAATAGTACCTTAAACAATGGAAAAATATCTCCTCAAAGGTCTTGGGGTAAGCAACCCATCAATGGAATGATGGCTGTGTTCTGGTAAGGCCTCAGACATCCTCATACTTTCCATCTTTTGTTTTGTCATCCCAAGTGTGTATTCTTGGTCCTCTTGGTCCAAGTGAGAGTGAGTAATTTACTTCCTATGTCTTCTACTTGAATACAAACTCAATGAACAAAGAGAAATAATATTTCCTTACTGCTTAGTCCTTAGTGCTTAGATCATGGAATGGCACACAGTGGGAAGTCCATTAATTATTTATGGAATAAATAAATGACCTCTATTTTTGTGTAGGCTTACTTGTCTTGAAAATAAGTCAAGGAAGTCTTTCTCTACAGAATTTCCTGTACTTACTTTGCTAACACCTAATTCTTCAGAGTTCTGCTTTTACCTTAACCTAAACTTAATCTATTTATATAATTGCTTTAGACTAGATAGCTATCAGATTAGCTGATGTTTATTATGGTACCTAATTGCATCCTAAACTCTCAGTAACTGTTAATTATCAATAATAGCAAAACATTCAGCCAGAATTGGCCTCTAGCTCTTTGGAAATGTTATTCACAGAGGCTGCAATTCAAGGTTGACATTCTGAAGAGGATACAAGAAAGTACGGCAGTAATTATTTTTATCTGTTTATGTAACACATGAGGTTTACTTCCAATATTATTGCTGTTGGTATGTTGGATAACATTTAGCCTCTTCAAGAACACATTTCATTTTCCTTCTGAAGTCATGACATGAACTTTAGGGAGTCATGCCATTATTTTGAAAGTTACTTGTTAAAATTGAAGTTTTCCTATCTTCTCAATATGGTGAATTTCAATCTAGTTATATGTATCCTGAAGTGCATGACCAAGCTATAGCAAATAAAATATAGAGAAAATCTGAGTACAAAGATAATTTTAAAAAAAATTAATGGAGATACAGTTCTACTAACGTCGTTGATTTTAAGTAGGAATTCTGTGTATAGTGATCCAATGTTTTCCTATAAAATTTAACACTAAGACAATTTTGACAATGTCATTAAGTTAATATTGACACGGAAAATGAAAAGCATGCCTAAAATATATACTAATCTTAAAGGAGAATTTTCATGAGATAAAAAGCTGAATGGGGGTTAATAGTGGACAAAATATGATGTCTATGTTACTGTTTTAGACATTCCTCTTTAAGGGCATAAATGTCTCTTTCACATTAAACATATATTAAAATCTGAAAAGATAAAGCAAATCTTGACTGAAATCAGAGTTGGAATTTAGTCAGCAACATAAGAAATTAGCCTTGCTGCTGGCTCAACATTTTTCTTGAACAATTATTGCTTTGCTCAGCTCTGCATAATGTAGAAGACATGTAGTAATGTTGATATGAGAGCATTCTTTTTTATTGCTTTTGTTTATTAGGCCTCTACAATTTAATAAGAATATCACTGTGTACAAAATGATTTCTTTGTTTATGTTTTGTATGGCTCACAATGAAGGCAATGCTTGAGAATTTCTTATAGATTATTCTTCATTGTGAAATGTTATATAAGCCACTTATAAAATATAAAATTATTATTTTTACTGCTTTATTTTCTAAAATGAATTTTAAAATATTTTTAGTCAAGTTCATTACCAAGATCTTCTTTGAGCCCAGAAAGACTACTTGTAATATAGTGGGGAAAAAAAAAGATTTTCAACTACTTTGAGTGATTCTGAATTTTAAAGTGAAGATGTTTCACAAACAGGCCTAATGTAGAGAAAAACTGAAAATTTTAATTCCCTGAATATCTTGTTGATTACTCTGAACCAGTCTTTGAAAAATAGCCTTTACATTACTACTTATAAAATCTGTCAATATTTTGATGGTTAAGCCTAATGTATTTTTCAATAAACTTGGATTTTATTCAAGAGCATAAGAGCATTTATACTTTCATATGTCTTAATCAGAGCAATATCACTAACATATCACAAAGGCATATTTTGGTGTTTTTAGTAATCCTTGTTCTCTCTACTCCAGGGAATTATTTAAAAACTTTTACACTCCTTTCAAGTTTATTATGCCAATCATATCATTGTCCTCACAACCCTCATAGACCCCCTAAAATCACCATAACATACACACCAGCACTACCAGCACCACCAGCACCAACATATACTCAGGGAATTTTCTATCTGAATAATTCAGGCAGCTCTACTCTCAACTTCCTAAATGCTGACATACGACAAGACATATGTATACACTGCTGTGGACTGAGTGTTTGTGTCCCCCCTAAATTCATATGTTGAAACTTAATCCTCAAAATAATGGTATTAGGAAGTGTGGCCTTGGGAAGTGATTAGATGATGAGGGAAGAGCCCTTGTTAGTGGAATTAATCACCTTAATAAAGGAGAACCCAGAGAGCTTTCTCCTCCCTTCTGCCATGTGAGGACACAGCTAGGAGACAGTTGTCTCTGAACCAGGAGGCAGGACCACACCACACATAGAATCTGCCGGCACCTTGATCTTGGATTTCGCAGCCTTCAGCATTGTGAGAAATAAATTTCTGTTGTTTAAGCCATATAGTTTATGAGTAATTTGTTATAGCAGCCTGAACTAAGACACACACTAACAATTTTTCTCCATTTTCCTCCCAGGGAATATATGATGGGGGTTAATACTTCCACTTATATTCCATATCTCATTTTCTCACGTGTTTTATGGAATATTCGGCATCATTTATTTAATCTCTCTCTTGAATCTTTTCCTTCAATTTCTTTGATGGTCCTTTCTCCTTACGCTTAAAATGACAGTCTCTCACATTTTAAAATAGTTCTTCCTTGATTCTAAATTTCTAAATTCATCTTCAGCTACTTTTCTACCTCTCTCTGCCATTTCACTGCCTTCAAAAATATTCTATGTTCATTATGCTGGATAAAGTATTTGGTATTTTTCTTTATTTTGGTACTTATGTGAGTTACATATTCAACTCACCAATGAACAAATGTCATCTCCTTGCTGTATTTTAATGGGCAACCTGATATCTAAATTCCAAATTTTGACAATGGTTCATAGATTGAACAATCCAAAGACAACATACAATTAGACTGCAATGACAGTACATGTGTACAAATATGGGTTCGTGTGTGTGTTTGCTCCCGTGCAGTGGATGCCAGCCATACCTTATTGACAAACAAACCACATAAATTAAAGTCTCTATTCTCCTTCTTCTGTGGTTCTTGATTAAGTTCTATCTTCAGATAATTTGAGAATATAATAGTGCTGTTTTCATTTCTTATGATAACTTAGTTCCAAATATTTGTTAATAACTTGAATTAATACTTTATACAAGAGCAGGGAATGAAAGTGACATTCTCCATGTCATATTTATTCTACTTATTTACTGAACACCTGTTAGGTGGCTAGATATTATTCCATGTACTTTGCATACTCTAGTGAATAATAAGAACAGAACGAATAAAAAACCCTACGCTTTCAAAAGCAAATAATTTTTAAACCTACCATAATCTACAATAAAAAAATACTTTATAAAGCATTTCAGAATGTTATCAATGCTAAGATAGAGGAAAAAAAGACAAAATAAAGCATGAAAAAAGTGGTCAGTAGTGCTGGGTGCTCAGATAAGCCTCCCAATTGTGACATTTGAGTAAACATCTGTAGGAAGTTCAGTGGATCCCATGCCAGTATCTAGGGAAGACCATCCAGGCAAAGGGAACACCAGTGCAAAGTCCCTGAGGCCTGAGCATAACTATTTTGTCTGAGGAACAGCAAGATTATTCATCTGGATTAAATGGAGTAAGGAACAGTTGTAGGAGTTGAGGTCAGAGAGAAACAAGAACTTTGTAGCATCTAATTGGTCATTGCCATTTCCCAGGGGCTCTATAATCTCTTGAGAAAGAAGATGCATTATTAGGGTAAGTTCACCAAGAAAACTTCTGACTTCAGAAAACAAAGCAGTCTCAGTTCATAATCATATTCCTGCTGCTTGTGCTTATTTGAATCTCCAGACAACACTCTCAGATCCTAAGTATAATCCTTCTTATAGATAAATTGCAACTAAAACTACCAAAAAAACCCTGCTTACAGTGTTTCAAACACTGCCAGCCACACAGTTCACACATATTAAGGACACACATGGTTGCTCTACCAGGAGTCTTGGTGACTGAGTCCCCACACGCTTTGGTGGCTCACATCAGTTCCTGGGCCTAGAGCTATGCAGTATGGACACGTACTCTAGACTTTCTCTACTTTCCTGCAGATGGAATGATATTACAATTGCTGTTGGTAGGAGGGTTATTCGTTTTGTGGGGTAGAACTGTCACTTTATTTTTATGTTATTTGTGGAGGGGAATAGGGTTAGTGCTGTTGAGTAGGTGAGACGTATGTAGAAGTAGAGGTTGAGTAGTGCTGTGATGGCTATGAAGGTTGGTATGATGAGGGTTTCGTTTTTTGTTAATTCTTGAATAATTATTCATTTGGGTATAAAGCCTGAAAGTGGTGGGAGGCCTCCTATGGAAAGTAGAGTAAGTATGGTAAGGGTTGTAGTAATGGGTGTTTTGTTTCATGTCTGGGATAGAGATAGTGTGGTTGTGGTTGAGTTTTGGATAAATAGTATGAATATGGTGAAGGTTATTGTGATATAAATTAGTAGGTTTAGTAGGGTTATGGTTGGATTGTAGAGCAGGATTGTGGTTATTCATCCTATGTGGGCGATTGATGAGTAGGCCATGATTTTTCGGAGTTGAGTTTGGTTTAGTCCCCCTCAACCCCCGATAAGAATGGAGAGTAGGGATATAGTTAGTATTAAGTTTATATTAATTGAGGGTGAAATTTGGTAGACAATGGACAGAGGTGCGATTTTTTGTCATGTGAGTAGGATTAGGCCTGTGGATAAGGGGTGCTCCGAGGTCACCCCAACCGAAATTGTCAACCCATATAAGTTTTTTTTATCCCTTGGTGGTTTGAGGTTGTGGGTTATTGGGTTGATTAATTGAAGCTCCATAGGGTCTTCTCGTCTTGTTTTGTTATTCCCGCCTCTTCACGGGAAGGTCAATTTCACTGATTAAAAGTAAGAGACAGTAAAACCTTCGTGTGGCCGTTCATACAAGTCCTTATTTAGAGAACAAGTGATTATGCTACCTTTGCACGGTCAGGATACCGCGGCCGTTTAACTATCAGTCACTGGGCAGGCAGTGCCTCTAATACTGGTTATGCTAGAGGTGATGTTTTTGGTAAACAGGCGAGGTTTGTGTTTGCCGAGTTCCTTTTACTTTTTTTAATCTTTCCTTGGTGCACGCCTGTGTTGGGTTAACAGTGGGCTTAATAAATGGCTTGGCGTTGGGTTTTATTTATTGGCTGTTAACTATCAGTGTAGTATCAGTTACTGATGTAAGCTTGTGCGAGGAGAAAAAGTTTTCTTGTTACTCATGTTAACAGTATTGCTTCTATAATTATATAGATTAGTCCAATAATTATACTAGGAGTTGATTTGTTATTGTTGGGATTATAACACAGTTTTATTGTTGAGCTTGAACGCTTTCTTAATTGATGGCTGCTTTTAAGCCAACTATGGCATGTGTGTGTCTGTTTTACTCTCTAGTTAAGGTTGTACCCATTTCTAAAAAGCTGTACCTTTTTAGACTAACAGTTAAACATACATTGGAACTTCAGGGGGTTCTTGGTACTGTTTAATGTTGAACTGAGATTCTTTTCTTGGACAACCAGCTATCACCAGGCTCGTTAGGCTTTTCACCTCTACTTACAAATCTTCTCACTATTTTGCCACATAGATGAGTTCGTTCTAGGTACTGTTCGTAAGTAGCTCGTCTGGTTTCGGGTAGTTTAACTAAAGGTCTCTTTGCTAAGTTACTACTAGTTAATTCATTATGCAAAAGGTACAAGGGGTAAGCTTTGCTTTTTTTTACTTTTAGGATATCTTTCATCTTTCCCTTACGGTACTTTCTCTATAGCGCCACTAGTGATTTGGATTTCTATCTCCTATACTTTGAATGGGTGGTGAATGCTTTATTTGATTTGTCTGTGATGGGGGGGGGGGGGGGGGAGTGTGGGCTAGATCTAGTTCAAGATATACACGAGCTGTGGAATCTTCTAGGTGTAAACTAGATGCTTTATTTAAGCTATGTCTTGTTTTATCCAAGCACACCTTCCAGTATGCTTACCTTGTTACGACTTGTCTCCTCTTGTGGGGGCGCTCGGCATAAATTAGTGGATTGGGGCTTCGCTGTGATACTTGAGGAGGGTGACGGGCGGTGTGTGCGTGCTTCATGGCCTTATTCAATTAAGCACTCTGTTCTTAATTTACTGCTAAATCCTCCTTTGGTTTTTAGGTTTCATAAAAACTTTCGTGGGGTATAGGGTGTTCTATGGTGTAGAAAATGTAGCCCATTTCTTCCCATCCCATGGGTTACACCTTGACCTAACGTTTTTACGTAGGATAGTTATGCTTACTTTCATTCCTTTTTAGGGTTTGCTGAAGATGGCGGTATATAGACTGAAGTAGCAAGGGTTGGTGAGGTTGATCGGGGTTTATCGGTTATAGAACAGGCTCCTCTAGGGGGGTATGAAGCACCGCCAAGTCCTTTGAGTTTTAGGCTGTTGCTAGTAGTACTCTGGCGAATAGTCTTGTTTTATGACTACCTGGGTTTACGGCTAAGCATAGTGGGGTATCTAATCCCAGTTTGGGTCTTAGTTGTCGTGCAGTAGATTGTATTAAAGTCACTTTCGTGGTTTAGCTTAATTTTAACTATGGCTTTTTACGGTTTAGTCAAGGCTTGACTTTATTTTGTGTAACTCTTTAACACTCCTTACGCCGTATGCCTATTAGCTTGGGTCAATCGTATGACCGCGGTGGCTGGCACGAAATTTACCAACCCTAATCAACATGACTTAGTCAAACTTTCGTTCATGGCTTAATTTTTATCACTGCTGTGTCCCGTGGGGGTGTGGCTAAGCAAGGTGTTGTGAGCTGCTAGTGAAGCGTGCTTGATACCAGCTCCTTTTGATCTTTGTGTCTTGGAGGGCATTTTCACTGGGATGTAGATGCTTGCATGTGTAAATCTGTTGGGAGCTAATAGGAAGGCTGGGACCAAACCTTTGTGTTGGTGGGACTAGCGGGTCCGTCTAGACATCTTCAGTGTCTTGCTTTATTAAAAATTTAAGCTACACTAACTCAATTACATACGAAAAGTGTTCGTACAACTGTGTCGTAAGGCTTGTGTCGGATTTAGTATTGATTTTTTGAAAAAATGTCTTGTAAATCTAGGGGGCAAGCTGTCAAGGGTGGTGGTGAGTATCTAAGAAGAGGGTTAGTATTAAATGGGGGGGGAGAGAAAGCTCCCCACGAGAAAGAGGATTTCGACTCCAGGGGGGAATAGTAAGACATTATGTCCTGTAACCATTAATTAATTATGTCTAGTAACCATTAATTTAAAAACTGACTAGCAGGACGTGTCCAATCAAAAATACACACAGGTCCGGCTAAGACCAGCTCTGCCTGTGACGGGGCCGCCCCGTCGGCCATAGGGGAGCCGATGCAAGTTCCCCCCCCCCAAAAAAAAGACCAGATGCCTATAACTCCTCCCGTGACTGATTAATAGGGTGGAGGCTCCTGCTCTCAGGTCCAAGCCGAGGCCTTGGAAAAAGCTGGAACTAGCGCAGGTGCCTCGAGTTATGACCCTGAGAATGGCAACTAGAGGCCTTGGAAA
>NC_041226.1:44040560-44043429 GCF_002837175.3 Physeter macrocephalus | reverse complement strand
AAGACTCTTCATTTTAAGAGCTTGTTCTCGATAAGGCTGGCTGCTGGTATCAGGATTAGGATTAAAAGAAAGTATAGGATGGAGGCTAGTTGGCCTACAGTTACATATGGGTGTTCCACGGGTTGACCCCCGATTCATGTTAGGATTATTAGATCTATGACTAGTGTTCAGAACAGGAATTGACTGAAGGGTCGGAATATTATGCTTCGTTGTGGAAGGAATTCCTGTGGGGTTGTTGGATCCTGTTTCGTGGAGAAATAGGAGGTGTACTATTGTTAGTGTTAGGATGATAAAGGGGAGGATGAAGTGGAAGGTGAAGAAGCGTGTTAGTGTTGCCTTATCTACGGAGAAACCGCCTCAAATTCATTCTACTAGGGTGGTACCGATGTAGGGAATTGCTGATAGAAGGTTTGTAATAACGGTTGCAGCTCAGAATGACATTTGTCCTCAGGGCAGTACGTAGCCTACGAATGCGGTGGCTATTACTGTGATTAGGAGTATTACTCCGACGTTTCATGTTCCTTGGAAGATGTAAGAGCCGTAGTACAGACCACGGCCTATGTGAGCGTAAAGGCAAATGAAAAATATGGAGGCTCCGTTTGCATGTAGGTATCGGATGATTCAGCCGTAATTGACGTCTCGGCAAATGTGTGTGATTGATGAGAAGGCGGTTGTTGTGTCTGGTGTGTAGTGTATTGCTAGGAATAAGCCTGTTAGGATCTGTATGATCAGGCAGAGTCCAAGTAGGGAACCAAAGTTTCATCATGAGGAGATGTTTGATGGGGTGGGGAGGTCAATGAATGCATTGTTGATGATTTTTATTAATGGGTGTGTTTTTCGAATGTTGGTCATTAGTGTTCTTATAGTTGAATAACAACGGTGATTTTTCATATCATTGGTCGTGGTTTAAGTCCATGTGAGAACGATGATAGTATATTTTGTTTTCGTTTTGAGTATTATATTCGTAGTTAGTTTTGTAGGGGTTTCTTCAAAGCCTTCGCCTATTTATGGGGGGCTAGGGTTGATTGTAGGTGGTGGTGTGGGGTGTGGGATTGTCTTGAGTTTTGGTGGTTCGTTTTTGGGGTTAATAGTATTTTTAATTTATTTAGGAGGGATATTAGTTGTGTTTGGTTATACTACGGCCATGGCTACTGAGCAGTATCCTGAGGTTTGAGTTTCCAATAAGGTTGTGCTGGGGGGATTTCTTTTGGGATTAGTGGTTGAGTTTTTGACAGTGGCTTATGTATTGAAGGGTGGAGAGGTGGAGGTCGTATTTGGATTTAATGGATTGGGGGATTGGGTGGTTTGTGATGTAGGGGATTTTGGGCTTTCTGGGGGTGAGGCAGTGGGGGTTGCTGCGTTGTATAGTTATGGTGCTTGGTTAATAGTTGTTATGGGGTGGTCATTGTTTATTGGTGTTGTGGTTATTATGGAGATTACCCGGGGCAGTTAAGTAGGAGTGTAAAGAGGGTAATGGTGATGAGGAAAGACAGGAAATATAGTTTAATGAGGCCTTGTTGGTTTGAGGTTAGTATAGAGGCTTTTAGTTGGATGAGGGCTGTGGTTTTTGGTAAGATGTTTTCTAGTCATGTCATGTCTAGTGAGGAGGTAGCTAGTTTTTGGCTTATTGTTAGATATAGGTCAGGGGGTAGGCGGTGTATGATTGTGGGGAAATATCCTAGTGAGAGGGAGAATTTGGTGGGGTTTGAAGGGAGGTTGTATTTTAGGTTTTGTGTATTGAGATTAATTTCAAATGCGATAATGAAGCCTAGGGTTGTTATTGTAAGGGCGGTTAGTTTTAGGTATAGGGGAATGGTTGTTAGGGGGGTGGTTATGGGGGGGATGTTGTTGGATAGGATGAAGCCGGCGAAGATGCTTCCGAGTATTAATCGTATGATGGGGTTGATTAGTGAGGGGTTGTTTTCGTTGATGGTAATGTGGGGAGGGAATCGGGGTTGGTTTAGTAGCGTGTAGAAGATGATGCGGGTGCTGTAAACGGCTGTGAGGGAGGTGGCTGTTAGTGTTAATAGTAGGGCTCAGGCGTTGGTATAAGATGAAGTGGCGGCTTCAATGATTGGGTCTTTGGAGTAAAATCCGGTGAGGAATGGTATTCCGGTTAATGCAAGGCAACCAGTGATGAGGGCTGTAGTAGTGAAAGGGAGGGCTTTGAATAGTCCCCCCATCTTTCGAATGTCTTGTTCATTGTTTAGGTTGTGGATGATGGAGCCGGAGCACAGGAATAGCATAGCTTTGAAGAAGGCGTGTGTGCAGATATGCAGGAATGCCAGATAGGGTTGGTTGAGGCCGACTGTTACTATCATTAAGCCTAGTTGACTGGAGGTGGAGAAGGCGATAATTTTTTTAATGTCGTTCTGGGTGAGGGCGCAGATGGCTGTAAATAGGGTGGTAAGAGCGCCTAAAGATAGGGCTGCTGTCTGGGCGAGTTTGTTGTTTTCCATTAGAGGGTGGAAGCGGATAAGTAGGAAGATTCCTGCCACAACTATTGTGCTTGAGTGAAGTAGAGCTGAGACAGGAGTGGGGCCTTCTATTGCAGAGGGGAGTCAGGGGTGTAGTCCAAATTGAGCTGATTTTCCAGCTGCGGCTAATACTAGTCCTACGAGGGGAAGGTTTGGGGTATTTTGGTTAAGTGCAAAGATTTGTTGTAGGTCCCATGTATTTATGTTGGAGAGGAATCATGCTATTGATGTGAGAAATCCAACATCTCCAATGCGGTTGTACAGGATTGCTTGGAGGGCGGCTGTATTTGCGTCTGTTCGTCCGAATCATCAGCCGATGAGTAGGAAAGATATAATTCCTACCCCTTCCCAGCCGATGAAGAGTTGGAAGAGATTGTTGGCGGTGACGAGGA
>NC_041226.1:43973899-44039767 GCF_002837175.3 Physeter macrocephalus | reverse complement strand
GGGTGGAAGCGGATAAGTAGGAAGATTCCTGCCACAACTATTGTGCTTGAGTGAAGTAGAGCTGAGACAGGAGTGGGGCCTTCTATTGCAGAGGGGAGTCAGGGGTGTAGTCCAAATTGAGCTGATTTTCCAGCTGCGGCTAATACTAGTCCTACGAGGGGAAGGTTTGGGGTATTTTGGTTAAGTGCAAAGATTTGTTGTAGGTCCCATGTATTTATGTTGGAGAGGAATCATGCTATTGATGTGAGAAATCCAACATCTCCAATGCGGTTGTACAGGATTGCTTGGAGGGCGGCTGTATTTGCGTCTGTTCGTCCGAACCATCAGCCGATGAGTAGAAAAGATATAGTCGTTTGATGGGGTTGATTAGTGAGGAGTTGTTTTCATCAATGGTAATGTGGGGAGGGAATTGGGGTTGGTTTAGTAGTGTGTAAAAGATGATGCGGGTGCTGTAAACGGCTGTGAGGGAGGTAGCTGTTAATGTTAGTAGTAGGGCTCAGGCGTTGGTATAAGATGAAGTGGCGGCTTCAATGACGCGCGGGTCAGAGTGCATATATCACGTTGAGAATTCTATGATGGACCATGTCATAAATAGTGCTACAGGCATGAATATGAGTGAGAAGTAATCTATTTTGAAGCTGAGTGTCAGTTTGAGGGTCTGAATGGTGATCCAGTGTCAATTTGAGATAAGTACTTCTTGGTTTGTGTGAAGATATATCGTCATTGGGACCAGGCTAGTGAGGAAGGCGCAGGAGATGGTGTTTTTTACATAGGTTTGGTACTTGTTGCTTTTGTGGAGGTTTGTGTTGGGTGTGATGACTGGGATAGTTAGGATTAGTAATGTGAGTAGGGTGAAGGAGGTAAATAAGTTTATTACTTTTATTTGGAGTTGCACCAATTTTTTGGCTCCTAAGGCCAATGGATAACTTCCATCCTTTAAAAGTTCGAAAAAGCCATATTGTTAGGTATGGGAGCATGAGTTAGCAGTTCTTGCAGTACTTTTTCGGTAAATAAGAAGTTTTAGTCTTCTATTACTGGCTCCACAAGCTAGTGTTTTTCTTAAACTATATTTACAGTAGAGGGGACCTAGAATGATTTTAGGGTTTAGTGACAGAAGTAGGAGGGGGATGATATGTAGAGTTATTAGGGTGTGTTCTCGTGTGAAGGAGGGGGCGAGGTTGTTGATGTGATATGTGTGTTTGCCGTACTGTGTGGTAATTAGCATATATAGGGAGTATAGGGTGGTGATTACGATGTTTGTTCCTATTAGGATGATGGTGAGATTTGATCATGAGAATATGGATATTATTACGAATAGTTCTCCGATTAGGTTGATTGTAGGGGGTAGGGCGAGGTTTGTTAGGCTTGCTAGTAGTCATCAGGTTGCTATCAATGGGAGGAAGATTTGTAGGCCTCGGGCTAAGATTATGGTTCGGCTGTGAATTCGTTCGTAGTTTGAATTTGCTAGGCAGAATAGTATGGATGAGGTGAGACCGTGGGCGATTATTAGGGTGGTAGCTCCTATGTAGCTTCAGGGGGTTTGGATGAGAATGGCTGTGATAACGAGTGCTATGTGGCTGATTGAGGAGTATGCGATAAGTGATTTTAGGTCTGTTTGGCGTAAACAGATGGAGCTGGTTATGATTATGCCTCATAGTGAAAGTATGAGGAAGGGGTAAGCCATGTGTTCTGTGAGTGGGTTAAGTATGGGTGTGATTCGTAGTATGCCGTAACCACCGAGTTTTAATAGTACGGCTGCAAGTACCATGGAGCCTGCAATGGGGGCTTCTACATGTGCTTTGGGGAGTCATAAGTGTAGTCCGTAAAGGGGTATCTTTACTATGAAGGCTATTATACAGGCTAATCATATAAAAGTGTTGGATCAGGAGGTTGATAAGGGTTGGGTTCAGTATTGTATTAGAAGGAAGTTTAGGGTTCCTGTTGTGTTTTGTAGGTAAGTTAGTGCTACTAGTAAGGGGAGTGATCCGAGCAGTGTATAGAAGAGGAAGTAAAGTCCTGCATTAAGTCGTTCTGTCTGATTACCTCAACGGGTAATAATGATGAGGGTTGGGACTAGCGTAGCTTCAAATATAATATAAAATAGGATTAGTTCTGTGGCGGTGAATGTTATGATGAGGAATACTTGTAGTGTGATTAATATTGTGATATAGAGTTTTTTTCGGGCAAGGGGCTCTTTGAGGAGGTGTGATTGGCTTGCTATTAGTATTAGGGGGAGGAGTCATATGGTCAAGATTAGGAGGGGTGTGGAGAGGGGGTCAGAGAAGAACGTAAGGGAGTAGTTGAGGTTATTATCATTGGATTGCGTAAGGAGGAGTAGACTTGTAAAGCTAATTAATAGGCTATGGGTTGTGGAGTTGATTCAGATTAGATTGTTTTTTGATAGTCAGGTTAGTGGTATTAGTATGATAGTGGGGATAATAAACTTTAGCATTGGAGGAGGTTAAGGCTTTGATGGGTTATGGAGTTGATTCAGATTAGATTATTTTTTGATAGGTTGGTGGTATTAGTATGATAGTGGGGATAATAAATTTTAGCATTGGAGGAGGTTAAGGCTTTGGACATAGTCGGTGCCATATGTGTTGGAAATCATGACTAGTAAAGCTAGTCCAATAGCTGCCTCGCAGGCTGTGAAGACTAGAAGGAGGATTGGAGCTATGTTGGCTAGGGTGAAGTGTAAATTTAGGGTTGTGAGGGTTGTAAAGATAAATAGGGATAGTGCTATGCCTTCTAAGCAGAGTAGTGCGGATATTAGGTGGGATCGGTATATTAGTAGACCTACGAGGGATATGGAGAAGGCTATTATGACGTTTATGTGAATCAGGGACATTTGGTACTTGTGAGTTTGATCACAGTCCAGTGAGTCGAAATCACCTGTTTTGTTTTAAACTAAGTACCATATTCGGCTCATTCTAAGCCTTCTTGGGTTCATTCGTAGGCGAGGCTAGCTGCTAATAAGGAGATTAGGAATAGGGCTGTGGTAAGTATTGTTTTTAGGTTGTTTGTTTGGGTTGCTCAGGGGAGGGGCAATAGGAGGGCGATTTCTAGGTCGAAGAGAAGGAAGGTAATTGCGACTAGGAAGAACTTTATGGAAAAGGGTAGGCGGGCAGATTGTATAGGGTCAAAGCCACATTCGTAGGGGCTTGTCTTTTCAGTGTATGCATTTAACTGGGGGAGTCAGAAGGCGATAAGTATTAGTAACAGGGCTAGTGTTGTGTTTGTTAGGAGTGTCAGTAGGATGTTTATTGTTCTTTTTCGGAGTTTACCGAAACTAACTGATTGGAAGTCAGTTGTACTTGTTAATACTAAAAGGACTATGAACCTCATCAGTAGATTGATACGTAGAGGAATAGTCATACGACGTCTACGAAGTGTCAATATCAAGCTGCGGCTTCGAAGCCGAAATGATGGTTTGGTGTGAAGTGGAATTTTATTTGGCGTAGAAAGCAGACAGTGAGGAAAGTAGATCCAATGATAACGTGCAGTCCGTGAAAGCCTGTGGCTACAAAGAAAGTGGACCCATAAACTCCGTCTGAGATTGTGAATGGGGCTTCGTAGTATTCTGACGCTTGTAGTAGGGTGAAGTAAAGACCAAGTGCGATTGTGATGAAAAGGGCTTGAAGCATTTGTTTGCGGTCTCCTTGCATGAGACTGTGGTGGGCTCATGTGATAGATACGCCGGAGGCTAGTAGAACAGAAGTATTGAGAAGAGGTACTTCGAAGGGGTCTAGGGGGCAGATGCCTGTTGGTGGTCAGCATCCGCCTAGTTCGGGGGTAGGAGCGAGGCTTGAGTGGTAAAAAGCTCAGAAAAAGCCAGTGAAAAATAGAATCTCTGATAGGATGAATAGGACTATTCCATATCGGAGCCCCTTTTGGACAGTTGGTGTGTGATGACCTTGGAAGGTGCTTTCTCGGATAATGTCTCGTCATCATTGGTATATTGTCAGGATATTTGTTAAAAGGCCTAGGGCTAGTAGGATAGTTGAGTTGAAGTGGAATCATATGATTAGGTGGTCAACATCCGCCTAGTTCGGGGGTAGGAGCGAGACTTGAGTGGTAAAAAGCTCAGAAAAACCCTGTGAAGAATAGAATCTCTGATAGGATGAACAGGACTATCCCATATCGGAGCCCCTTTTGGACGGTTGGTGTGTGATGGCCTTGGAAGGTGCTTTCTCGGATGATGTCTCGTCATCACTGGTATATTGTCAGGATATTTGTTAAAAGGCTTAGGGTTAGTAAGATAGTTGAGTTGAAGTGGAATCATATGATGTGGCCTGATGTTATAAGAAGTGCTGAGAAAGCTCCTGTGAGGGGTCAAGGGCTTGGGTTTACTATATGGTAAGAGGGGGTTGGGTGGGTCATTATGTGTTGTCATGCAGGTACAGGCTTACTAGGAGGGTGAAAACATAGGCTTGGATTAGGGCGACGGCAAATTCAAGGATGGTTAAGAGGGTGAGAATGATGAATGTGATGAAGGCTGTGAATAGACTGATGCTTATTAGTGCGAGGGTGGCTATTCAATAGACTAATGCTTGTTAGTGCGAGAGTAGTTATTCCGATTAGGTGTATTAATAGGTGGCCTGCTGTGATATTGGCAGTTAGCCGTACGGCTAGTGCTACTGGTTGGATCAATAGGCTGATAGTTTCGATAATTACTAGTATAGGGATAAGGAAGGTGGGTGTGCCTTGGGGCAAGAAGTGGGCTAGAGATGCTTTTGTCTTGTTTCGGAAGCCTATGATGACAGTGCCGGCTCATAGGGGAACGGCTATTCCTATATTTATTGAGAGCTGTGTGGTAGGTGTAAATGAGTGTGGTAGTATTCCGAGGAGATTGGTAGAGGCGATGAATAGAATAAGTGAAACAAGTAGGAGGGATCAGGTTTGTCCCTTGGAGTTGTGTGTAATTATTAGTTGTTTCGATGCAAATTTGGTCAATCACTGTTGGATAGAGATTGTTCGGTTGTTAATTAGCCGGGTTGGTGCTGGGAACAAGTAGTATCACTGGGGTTATAAAAGAGGCAAATAGATTTTGGTCCATGCAGTGTCTCAGGGGGCGTGTTGTTTTTGTGTTTTGGTGGGTGTTAGTTCGGGGTTAGGGGTGTAAAGGTGTATTGAGATTTTTAGTTGGAGTAGTGTGAAGAGAGTTAGTATTACGGATAGGATGGTAAGAAATCATGTTGATGTGTCTAGTTGTGGCATATCATCAAGGGGAGGCTTGGCTCTCATTCTTTAACTTAAAAGGTTAACGCTAGTTTAGCTTCTTGATGAGATTACAGTATGGAGATGGATCATTTTTCAAAGTTTTCTAGGGGTACTAGTTCGAGGACAATTGGTATGAAACTATGGTTTGAGCCGCAGATTTCTGAACATTGTCCGTAGAATAAGCCTGGTCGTGTTGATATTAAGGTTGTTTGGTTTAGGCGCCCGGGGATTGCGTCTGTTTTTAGGCCTAGGGAGGGGACAGCTCATGAGTGTAGGACATCCTCGGAGGAGACTAAGACTCGGATTGTTATTTCTATAGGCAATACTATTCGGTTGTCGACTTCTAATAGTCGTAGGTCTCCTGGTTTTAAGTCCGATGTTGGGATTATGTAAGAGTCAAAGGACAGGTCTTCGTAGTCGGTATATTCGTAGCTTCAATATCATTGGTGACCTATTGTCTTTACAGTAAGAGAGGGGCTGTTGATTTCGTCTATTATGTAGAGGATTCGTAGGGATGGTAGGGCGATTAGGATTAGAATGATAGCGGGGAGAACGGTTCAAATGGTCTCTACTTCTTGGGCGTCTATTGTGTTGATATGTGTTAGTTTGGTTGTTAGTATTAGGGTGATAATGTAGAGGACTAGAGAGCTAATTAGGAAAACAATTATTAGGGTGTGATCATGAAAGTGTAAGAGTTCCTCTATAATGGGAGAGGTTGCGTCTTGGAAACCTAGTTGAAGGGGGTATGCCATGGAGATATACAGGGTTTTCACTTGTAATTTAACTTTGACAAAGTTATGTAAGGTTTTACTAATATCTCGTTTATGAAGAGAGACATAAAGGTTATGATGTTGGCTTGAAACCAGCTAGAGAAGGTTCGAGTCCTTCCTTTCTTGATCATTTTGGATTGATGTATACAGGTTCTTCGAATGTGTGATATGGTGGAGGGCACCCATTTAGTCATTCGAGGTTAGTAGAGGTAAGATGTATTGATGTTACTTCTCGTTTGGATGCGAAGGCTTCTCAGATAATGAAGATTATCAGTATAACTGCTGTTAGTGAGATGAATGAGCCTATTGATGAGACTGTGTTTCATGTTGTATAGGCGTCTGGATAGTCCGAGTATCGTCGAGGCATGCCTGATAGGCCTAGGAAATGTTGAGGGAAGAATGTTAGGTTTACGCCTACAAATATGATGAGGAAATGGATTTTTGCCCATGTGGGGTCGAGCGTGTACCCTGAGAATAATGGGAATCAGTGAACGAAACCTCCTATGATGGCAAAAACAGCTCCTATTGAAAGAACGTAGTGGAAATGGGCAACTACGTAGTATGTATCGTGAAGGACAATATCTAGTGAAGAGTTGGCTAGGACAATACCAGTTAAGCCGCCTACTGTAAAGAGAAAAATGAAGCCTAAGGCTCATATTAGGGCGGGAGATCATTTAATGTTGCCTCCATGGAGGGTTGCCAGTCAGCTGAAGATTTTTACTCCTGTAGGGATGGCAATGATTATAGTTGCGGATGTAAAGTATGCTCGTGTGTCAACATCCATACCTACAGTGAATATGTGGTGGGCTCATACGATAAAGCCTAAGAATCCAATAGAGATTATAGCCCAGACTATTCCCATATACCCAAAGGGTTCTTTTTTCCCGGAATAGTAAGTTACGATGTGGGAGATTATTCCGAAACCAGGTAGGATTAGAATATAGACTTCAGGGTGACCGAAGAATCAGAATAGGTGTTGGTATAAAACAGGGTCTCCTCCTCCTGCTGGGTCGAAGAAAGTTGTATTTAGGTTTCGGTCAGTTAATAGCATGGTGATTCCAGCTGCTAAGACTGGTAGGGATAAGAGGAGCAATACGGCCGTGACTAAGATAGATCATACGAAGAGAGGTGTTTGGTATTGAGTTATGGCTGGGGGTTTTATGTTGATAATGGTTGTAATAAAGTTGATGGCTCCGAGGATTGAGGAGACACCAGCTAGGTGTAGGGAAAAGATGGTAAGGTCTACGGATGCTCCTGCATGTGCTAAATTTCCGGCTAGAGGGGGGTAAACAGTCCAGCCTGTACCTGCGCCGGCTTCGACTATTGAAGAAGCTATTAGTAGTAGGAATGAAGGGGGGAGTAGTCAGAAGCTCATGTTATTTATACGAGGAAAGGCTATGTCAGGTGCTCCGATTATTAGAGGAACTAATCAGTTTCCGAAACCGCCAATTATGATGGGTATGACTATGAAGAAAATTATCACAAAGGCGTGAGCTGTTACCAGCACGTTGTAGACTTGGTCATCCCCAATTAATGTACCGGGTTGGCCTAACTCGGTGCGGATTAGCAAGCTTAGGCCAGTGCCCACCATTCCCGCTCAGGCACCGAATAGTAGATATAGAGTGCCGATGTCCTTATGGTTGGTTGAGAATAATCAGCGGTTTATGAACATAGGTAAGATGGCCGAGTAGGCATTAGACTGTAAATCTAAAGACAGAGGTTAAGTCCTCTTTTTACCAAGCCTTGTGGTGAATAATCACGTTGAATTGCAAATTCAAAGGAGCAGCTTCAATCCTGCTAATATCCAAATAGAAGCACAAAATATCAAGTGTATTAATAATCAGAAAAACACAAACATGCTACAATACATTTGATCTGCAATAAAGTATAAATTAAAGAATATAATCATTACTAAGTAACTTGACTCTGTAACCCAAGAATTGGTGAAAAATAAGTAAATTGGCACACTCCACACAAAACCTATATATTTTTTTAAAATTTATTTTGTTGAAGTATAGTTGATTTACAATGTTGTGCTAATTTCTACTGTACAGCAGTGATTCAGTTATACATGTATATACATTTTTTTCATATACTTTTCCATTATGGTTTATCACAAGTTATTGAATATAGTTCCCTGTGCTACACAGTAGGACCTTATTTATCCATTCTCTGTATAATAGTCTGCATCTGCTAATCCCAAACTGCCAATCCATCCCTCCCCCACCCACCATCCCCCTTGGCAACCACAAGTCTGTTATCTATGTCTGTGAGTCTGTTTCTGTTTTATAGATAAGTTCATTTGTGTCACATTTTAGATTCCACATTTTTTTTTTAATGGTAGCTTTGAAGTGTTGGGTTTACACATGGAGAACAAACCATCTCAGTTCAGGATGGAAAGAAGTCATGCAATTTAGGATCATTTGCTTATGACAGGTCTAAGCTGACTGAGACGTAAATTTGGCTCTCTTAATATCAGGGTCTCATCTGTGGCTTCTGGGGGCAGAGTTCAGAAATATTAAATTGTTTACCAATACAGAAAGGGTGGAAAGATTGACAGAAATTTCCTTTTCCATGGGATTCCATGGAAAAAATGGGATGAGGAACATATATATTCACTTTTTATTGTGGTTAATTTATTCATAAGCTAGTTTTCTACTCTACAGAAGTATTGTGCTAAATACCAATGATCTGACTAGATGAAAGAAGGTAATTAGAAAACATTGGCAAAATGCCAAGAAAAGAGTGTGTTTTATAGTGATATTTATAATAGAAGATGGTTTTTACAGGATTATTTACAATAGAACACTGTCAGATAGAAGAAGTATTAAAGAAGTAGAAATAATTGAAATTTTCCCATCTTGAAATGAAAAGAGTAGCCTGCTCTCAGTAAGGGATGGTTCTTTCTCTGTCATTTCCTTTTGGTTGGATGGCAGCTGCACTTTATCCCACCCTAGGAGAAGTTAACCTGGAGCAGCCCAAGTGTGGTCCAGGAGGTCTCTATAGGTAAGTTTCTGTTGGGCCAGTGAAGACAGTGCTTCCTTCCCTGATATGCCTGGGAAATGCAAGGGCACTCCTGAGACCTTTTCATGTAGTTGCCAAGCTCCAGCTTGCCTGGATTTTGCCAGCTCCAGTTGGTACCATTTTACTGTTGAAGATTCCTGAATTGCTCTCACCCAGCAACTTCAGAGCTCTGAGTGGACAGCATGATTGGGATTTCTGGTCTTAAGACAACTTCACAGCCATAGGTCTTGTGTGCATTATCCACCAAGACCCAATAATTGCTCAATAATTACCTCTCAAAAAAGTGTATACATTCAACTAACTCTGGGAGTTTACAGATCCAGGAGATTGCAAGTTCACTAGCCCAAAGGAAGCTTCTGACTCTTGTCACCCTTGGCAGTGTCTTTCTGCCAGAGGTTCAAATTGACAGACTGAGAGGTTGCTGAGACCTGTAAGTCAAACATAGTTTAGTGGGACCTTGCATCCTTTTCAAAAGTACCTTTTATTTTTCTTTTCTCTGGAAATACTACAGATGGTTACTATAAACATACTTGTATGGTGTATGTGAGAGAGCTAATAACAGAATAAGCTCACAAATCACTGGGTCTCATTTTTATTTGTTGAGGCAGTGACAGTGTAATAGGGAAGAACAAATCTGACTCCATATTAGATCTGTTCCTTTTACTGTAATCTTTGTTGCCTGTGCTTAGTCATGCTGGCTCTGCACCTTTTGTAAAAGAATGTTGCCAAGAGCCTGAAATATACAGGATAGCCTATTCTCAGGGCTTTGACCTTTAAGAGTCCATTCTTATAGAGAAGAAAAGTTTCAGAACAGAGAATAACATCTGTCTTGTTGGAGGTTTACAGAAACATTGTGACCTGACCTAGAGGGACAGCTGCAAGAACAAATGACACCAAGAATTTTGCAACAAATAACCATGCCCCTCCCTCACCTTGCATTTAAAAATGGTTTGTTGAAACCCTTCAGTGAGTTCAGGGTTTTTGGGGCATGTGCCACCCATCTCCTATCATGGCCCTGCAATAAATCTTTCTCTGCTCCAAACTCCAACCTTTCTGTTTGTTTGGCCTCACTGTGTGTGGGGCATAGGAACTTGTGTTCAGTAACAACAGCTGAAGAAACTTAGAAACTTGGCTAGTTTGGCTCCATGAGAAGATGGTAATTTTTTTTAAAATTCAGTTAGGGAAAATGGTACCTTGTGGGACCCATTACTACAGAAGTCTTCCTTCACAGTGCACTGGCTGTGGCCACTTTGCTTAAGGAGGAAGAGGAAGGGAACTTGAGGTGGTGTGAACATCTGAGACCATCTCCTTCCTCAGTTAGGTACTATTTGGTCTCTGAAAGCCTTGGCTCACTAGTGAGGACTGCCCTGCAACTGAAAACCATGTTTAGAACATTAATCAATTTTTAAAGAGGTATCTTAAGCTCAGAAAAAGATGATACTTACTACCTGCACTATTCGGTTAAACTTAGAAACCCTTGCAATTGCTGTTTTGTAAGGGATCTAGGATAAGTTTGAGTAGCCCTTGTTCTTTTAGGAAAGAGAGTTTTCACTCCTCAAATAAGTCATATGCTAAATAACTATTTTGGCAAAATTGTATTTTATCTTTTGAAACTTTATATCCATTTTAGCTAAGGAGAGAGCAAGGAAATGGAAACTTTTTTTTACAAGCTTCTTCATGTTGTAGACAAAGTGGGAAACTGTCTGCATGTTGTATCAAAACTTAAACACACAGAAATTTACATCATTAAAGTGTTGACCTATAACATAGGGTAAATAGCATAAGGTGGGGGGCAGGCTTCACTAAATAGCAAGGACATAAATGCCCATGTATGTTGTTGTCCTACTTGGGTGAAGGAAAAGAGGTCTTGACTTTTCTGGTCTAGAGACATACTTAAAAATACAGTGCAAAGATATACTAGAGTGAAGCAAGTGGCTTCAAGTGTAATTGATGACAGAATGGTATTTTGGTTAGGTACTACCAGGAAGTGAATGATACAGTTTTGTTGATGGCCCTGAGGTTTTGAACACATCAATATCATTTTTCAATTGATGTTTTACTGTCAGGACAAGAGTGGGTCAAAGACTAATGCAGGAGATATGAGAACAATTTTGGATATAAGTCCTTAAAATATAGATTTGTTTCCTTCCTTTCCTCTTGACTTCAAAGGATATTGGGGAAGTTTGAGTAATGGTTTGGTATACTGTATCCATTAATAGTCTCTAATCCAGACTTTTCCTAAGTCACTGGAATTTTTAGTCCATAGTGAGCTAGATATGTGTGAAGATTTTTACCTAGGATATGAATTACATATAAAGGCGCAAACACAACTTGAATATGAATAGACATTTTTTTGGAATTTCAAGAATTAGTTTCTCTTGTGTGCATTTAATATTATAGTTCTATCTGCAAGGTCTCTCCCTATTAACCTTACAGGGATAGTATCACAGAGGAGGAATGAATGGCTTTTTGTCTAGGGCATAGAAGACCAGAATATCTGTGGATTGTTTGAAATACTTACCGAATGTGTGATTTGCTTGCTCTGGGTAAGACAATGGGCAAAGATGGAAGGATTTAATGTAGAAAGAGTAGAATCTATATCCAAGAGGAATTGATTAGTCTGATCATCTATAATTATTTCCCTTTGAGTTATTCAGTATAAGGCAGAATATGGTATACTTGTTTCTTCCTTGGAGAACTCATTGATATCAAGCAAACAACTTTTCTTACAACATAAAATATATTGTAAAAGAAACTTTTTTGTCTTTAAAACTACATTATGAAAGAAAGAAAGAAAGAAAGAAAGAAAGAAAGAAAAAGAAAGAAGAGAGAAAGAGAGAAGGAGGGAGAGAGGAAAGAAGGAAGGAAGGAAGGAAGGAGGGAGGGAGGGAGGGAGGGAAGGAAAGAAAGAAGGAAGGAAGGAAGGAAGGAAAGAAGGAAGGAAGGAAGGAAGGAATGAAGGAAGGAAGGAAAGGAGAAATCAAGAATTGAAGGGGGAAAGTTTGGTGGGGGAAGGTAGGACAGAGGTTATTTTGAAACTGAAGACCTATAAAAATCAGATACAATAATTTAAGCTTGATAGGATCTTGAACCAAAATAAACAAACCGACACCTATACAAGATATTTTAAGGGCACTGGACTATGAACTAGATGTAAAATTCTTAAAGAATTGTTGTTATTTTTGTTACGGGTAATGATATTATAATTGTGACAATGTAGGAGACTAAACTTCCTTTTGAAAACATGCTGTTTGACTCAGAGATGAATACCAAGATATCCATACTTTACTTTAAAATGGTTATATAAATTGTATTTCAGAATGTGGATAATTCTTGGATCTAGATGGGGGCATCATTGTATTTTCTCTTAGTTTTTCAGGATTTTGATGATGTATTTTATTTTATTCCATATTTTATCATTTTGTTTATTTGATCAAAAACATATTTTTTGTTTTATACTTACTACTAAGTCTCACATATATTTTTCAACCCTTCTGAATGACCTTTTTAACTTTTTATTATTTTTAAGGTATGTCTGTTGCATACCTGGAGCTAGGTTTTTTTGTGAAATGTAAACTGAATTTTTTTTTTTTTGAAAAGTTAAAGTTGTTATTTAAATGACAAATATGTTTCATCTCATATATCCATAATGTTGCTGCATAGTAGACCACCCTGAAACTCAGTGACTTAAAATAGTCATTCCTTACTGTTTGTGTCAGCTGGACATTTCTGTGGGCTGTTTTCTCCTGCCTCTGCCATGAGCTGTGGGAAAGATTCAGATCTGCTGATCTGGTTGTGTTCTCTCACATAGGTTGGTCAACATAGTCTTTCATTCTCTACCAAGGTGGCCTGGACTTGTTCACCCAATGGTGGCAGGATTCCCAGAGCAAGTCTTTCTGAGTTGGCTAAGTTAAATCAGAAGGATTACTCAGATTCAAAAGGATGGGGAATAGACTCTATCTCTGATGGTTAGATCTGTAAAGTTGAGTTGCCAAGGACGTTTATATGCAGAGATTATAAATGACATTGATGCAAGGAGAGGTGAAGTATTGCGGCAAATTTTTAAAAATGATTCTACGCCTGTCTTAAACGTGTTATAAAAGTTTATGTTATGCTTTCTGATTTATAATGATTTAAAAAAGAAAAAAACATTAGATACTACAGACAAGGAAATTGGCTAACTCATTGCAACTACCATAGGTTGCAAAGATTTACAATTTTTGTAAGCTGTACCAGTTCAACATTACCAGGACATGCGTATTTATATTATGCTCTAATCCCTTAATTTCACATTTGTTTTATTCTTAATTAACCTTTAAATATAGTTAATTTTATTACCAAACTTTTACAACTTGTGGGGTCTTATCCAGGTTTCAAATAATACTGTAGTTAATATTCATGAAGGAATAAAAGCATGAATGGCATACTTCATATAAATGCCATACTTCAGTTAGTTAGATTCATTTATCCCCGCGTTCTAATTTTGATTCTCTGAGCTTGGGTTTTTCCCCTAGTCTTTATTAGAGAAAAGTGTTCTTATTCTTGTTTCACGTCTCCGTTTTACAAACTTTTGTTGGCTGTTTTCTCTATTATTCTTTCCCATCAATTTGAAAACATTTGCATTTTATTCTCAGGAATTCTTGTACATTTCTAGTTATCTAAAGGGATCTTTCAGGGTTCTTCAAGCATACCTAAGTATGTGCAATAAGTAAATGGACATTTATACAGGAAGGGAGTTACTTAGGTGTGTTCCTACCATTACGTTGACCCCAATTTTAGAATTTTTTTAAATAGCACTCTTCCTTTTTGTTGAGCATAATCATAGAAAGTAATCTTTAAAACCAGGTACAATAAAAAATATTTGTATCACTTAACATCTACTTTAATTTTCTTAAAATTCTGCTCTCAAATTTAAGTTAAAAGGGGGTTCATACACATTTTTTTTCTGCTATAGAAATCCAGCAATCTATTGATAACATGTGGAGTGAGTCAGCACCATGGGAAACCCACACATTGAAACTTTGTTTCTCTCTCCCATTGTGAAGAAACAATACCACCAAGATTTCCATTTTTTAAATTAACCTTTGTCCTGAATTCCGTGCTAGCCATCTATCATTTTTGTCACCTCTTTGTGATCCATCTTGACAAATGCCAAATACAATGTAGGAGCCTATTAAATACCTGTTAAATGAGTAAGTAAATGAATTAAAAATAAATAAATAAATAAAAATGGTGTGGCTTGCATTTCTCCTTGCCAGCACAGCTCTTCTCTCTGGCAAAACCTCCTTTTTATCAGTGAGAGTCTGACCTCTAGGGAAGCTTTTTGTTTAACTACTTCTTACTCATTCTTAGCACCTTCAGACAACCTGTGAAGCACAGGATTGAAAGAGATTTAACTGGGAGCAATCCCTTTCTGCTTCATACTCCCACTCCCACCTCTCTTCACATACCTTTTCAAAGGTCTCTGCTAATTACTTCCCATGACAACAGACTGCTTTTCTAGGTTGATTGACTGTTAGCGATTTTTCAATGCGTTTTCCTTCAACTTATTTTTCCCTATATCTTAAAGAAATCTATAAAAGATGCTTGCACGTAGAAAATAATCTTCAGCTTTGCATCAGATTCATACAATTTCATTTATTTATCGAACACACACACAGAGGTTTGTTTAATTAGACAGTCTATTATTCACAATAGTATTAGAAACAAACATGTGCATCTGTTCACAGTGTAACAACTTTGGTATACTCTCTAAGAAGCAATGTTCCATGTCTTCAAGTTACATACCATAGCAAAATTTATTTTGCTTCTATTATTGAAGAAAATTAATAGAGTTCATTCTTTTACTCTTCTTATTTGTCTTTGGCCTTTTTATTCCAAAAATTAGAATATTAAAAAATCTCTTTCTACATAAGTGTCCCTTAGTTACAGATAACAAACATATAACATGCAGCAAATAGCAATTTTATACAGCGTATTTTTTGTGATAATTTTGGATAATCTTCTGGCAAACGTTAATATTAATTACAAATGTTAATATTTATTTATGAAAGTAAGTGAAAAGGGAATGTTGCCTGCCATTCCAGTAAACAAAGAATGTTGCCCACCATTCCAGTTCTATAAGGATCAAGCTGTCAGCCACTGTAGCCACCCCTGATGGTGCACCCTGAGGGGAATTCAGGGTGGAGAAAAATAGGAAGCATTCTGTGCTTTGGATCCTAGCCCTAGATAGTTAAGATGCATATCTAAGAAATAATTTCAATGAGTGCAGACTCTTGCATCTTCCCATACATAGAAAAGCACTAAAATCATTAACTTGAGATGTCTGTTTTTGTGATTAGCAATAATCCTTTGCTGTTTGACTACAATTTTTATTCTTTTTCTTCAGCAAAATCTCCTATATATCCTGGCTTACCTTTTCAGAACTGTTCTTCAGAGCTATCTGAGAGGTTTTCTCCCAGGCTGTAGTCCTCAGTAAAGTCTCCAAATTAAACTTAACTTGCAACTTTTAGGTTGTGCATTTTCCTTCAGTCTACAGTTTATATTTTTATAATGTGCCCATTTTGGGCCCTTTAGTTTGTAACTGTTCTCACAAAGCATTTATTTTACAAGTGATAAAATATGTATGTTACTGTTAAAATATTATTAAAATATATTTTAGTTTTATATCCCATGTTATGCTCAGAATTTTATTAGAAGATACTAACAAGAATAGCTAAGGATAAGCTTGGTAAATAATTTTGTCAATATCATTTTATATTGCAAGAATATTGTCCGTAGGTTAGGTTTACTTAGTTAAAATCCTCACTTCTTTTGGTTTTCATTTGAAATAAGGTTAAGACAGTTCTGTTAAATATAATATCTCTGACTGAGAAAACAAATGTCAATTTAAAGTCTGTATGCATGGAAATGATTCCAAGTAGTTAACATTAAAAATTTTGGTTTTCCTGAATTCATAATATTGTCTCAACAAATGAATATATCAATAATATACACCCCTTAAGGTTAAGTGAATATTCAGTTCTTTTAGACTACACATAAAATAAACAGTTGCAGTCCGTTTGTTCCCTGTAACACTATTGTCATATATCTACACTAATTCCATGACAAATAGAAAATTTTAAGTAGATACATTGCATATATGAAAGACAGAAATTAAAAAACTGTAAATATTCAATATTCACCACATATTACCTCAAAATCTAGACACAGATTTATTTTTTACTTAAGAGATATATTTGTTTATAATGATATTATTAGAAATGTTTATTAATTGAAACTTTATTCAACTCAAACATTCAATTTTATTAAAGCATATTTGTAATTATAATTAGTTCTCTGTGAGTTGATGACATGTTGTAATCAAGCACAATACGTAGAACTGAAAATGTTTTCTATAGCTAGAATGAATTGATAACTCAAATTACTAAACACAAATTGTACCAAAGCTGTATTAAAACTATGGAGCAAATATAGATCTATACAATCATATATATTTATATATAATCATAATATTATATATAAATATAAGTTTATATGTGCACAATATATTCATTTTATAATCTATAATATTATATAAAAATATACATGAAATATATATTTAGATAAAATATAAATATATTTATTATAAGTAAATTTTGACAGGAAACCACATAATATAAAAGAATATAGAAATTTATCTTTGGTTAAAGAAGGAATAGACAGATATCTTGTTTACTTGGCTTCCCCTATTTCAATGGCTCCATGTACTACAGTTTGAAAAACAGTTCTTTAAATGTGCTTTGACTACAATAAGTTTATGTTGATAATGTTATAAGAGAAATGAGTATTTATAGGCTACCAGTCTCTCTGAAATAAGAAAGGAATTGTCACTTAGCTAGTTCATGTCAGAGTCAGGGCCGGTCACCAGACACAGTTACTAGTTTACTTTGCTTTTCACTCACTTAGCTATGATAAGTGCTCATAATAAAATGACTTAGGCCCAGAATAGCATAGTCAAAATACATTTCACATGAACATATAAAAATAAATATGCAATATAAAGTTCATAAGGTAAATACATTTTCCTCTAATTTTTTCTTTTGTCAAGCTCTTCAATCAGAGTATTTTACTCATAATTTTAAAGTAAACTTCTTTCTTAGTAAATATATACAAGACAGAAAAAATGAACTAGTTATTTATAGGTTTGCCTCACTGGCAACTTTTGATAGCATATTTTTTTAATCCAATGAAAATAATTCCAATCCAATATTTCTTTTACTACCACATGTTTACTCAGGAAACAAAATATATTGCTTGTATTAAAATACAAATAGAAATTCTAATTTTGATAATATCCCTCTTCTGTCCTAGCATTATCTGGGTAATTGAATCAGAAAATTTAATTTTACATTTCTTGTTAATAAGTTGACTCATATTTTTGTTTTTTTTCTCTTCATAAGAAAGTTTGGTGCACAGCAGTTCTCTGTAGCAATGGAGAAAACAATAGATATGTGAATAATGAGATTGTATTGAGTTGTGCATTTTTCACACCTCTAGTTTGATGTGATTTCATTTACTATGGCAGCCAAGTTTTACTAATTTTCACCCTATTTTTTCAATTCACTTAGGTAACAGAATCTGTAAGAAAAACATTCACCTTTAATGTAAAAAAAAAAACCTGATTCTAATGAAACAAGATTTGCTCACAAAAATATTAAGAGGTGTAATTTAATAGGCAATTTTGCTTTTGGGCTTTGAATAATAACATCTTTTATTATTGTTTCATTGCTCTTTTGTAGTTGTTCCAATAGATTGTTTTAATTGCTTACATATTTATTTCATGTAATATTAGTCAAATTTTGCAAGAATGAGTTCATCTTGTTCTATAAAAACAGTAAGACTGCCTTCACCAGTATTTCTATCCCAAGAAATGACAATGAAACTAACACTGATTAAAAAAAGAAATTGAAAAATACTCCTTTGCAAAAAAAAAGTTCTAGCTATGACTATATTTTTACAACTTGAAAAATAAAATTTGAATTAAAACTAGTATAAAATTATAATTAATCTGTTCCTCCAAAAATAATAATTCTAAAGTGGATTATAATGTATATGAGATAATGTTTTTGAAATGTTTTTATGATGTGAATTTTATTACAGGAAAAGCAATGACTTGCCTTATACATATATTTGAAATTTTGTTAAATCAAAATTCTGAGCTTTCTGAAATAGGATATTGATTTTAATACAGTATAAACAGTTTTTTTAATCAATTATGTACATTATGAAAATAAAAAAATATAAAGCAATATTATCAGTATTTCCAGCACATTCTGGAATCAACCAATATGAACAATACCAATTATACATACTCACTAAGGCAACCCCTTTATTGCCAAAATAATTAACTTCCATTTAAAATTTTTGTTTGCTAACATCTTATTTTCTTAAATATGCTGTGGCTGTGATGAAGTTGTTACTATACTCCGGGAATTCCTATCCTATGAGTCAGGAAAGTTTATTTTACAAATATTCAAGTGAGGGAAGAAAGTAAATAAATATTATTCTTTGACTTTACTACTGATTAATGAGTAACCATATAAATATTTAAACTAATATTGTGTAGTATTTACAATTAAATAATTATTATCTTAGCTTGTAATTTCGTACACTTATTCGGCATAGCTTAAATATTCATTACATGCAACACATAAGGAACTAGTACTTAAGCTTATATTATTTCTAACAATAAACTTTGCAATCTATCATTTTTCTACAATGAAGTTTAAAGACTCTTGAAAGGAAAAGAGAAGCAAACAAACAGATAAACCCTCCAAAACAGAGAAAGCAGTCACCTTCAGCATGGACAAAATGTGAACAAAATATGAAGTAAACGAATAAAATGTGTTACCATTTTATAACATATTAAGCTATAATTGAATGACTGATTAGTCCAATTCAGTACCAAAGGTCATATGCCTGCTGATTTCCAAAGCAGACAAGAATAGTTAGTGGATGGGATTATATAATTATTAGTTTTAATGGTATAAAGTATTTTACAGGACATCTATTATAACTTTCTCATTATGCAATTCAAAGTATAAATTAAAGTCATGGCCTTAGAGTATGAGTTTAAATATTTGCTACATCACAAATTTCTATATGATTTGAGCAATCTAATCTCTCTGTTTCTCACATTCCTCATTTGCAAAATGACTAAAGAAGAGCATGTTTCATACATTTGTTATAAGAATTAACAGAGGTTTTATATATATATATTTAGCATATATACATATACTACATACATACACACACATTTGGCTGGTGTATGTGTATAACATTGAATTGTTCTTGTAACATAGTAACAACTAAAAAATTCTATCCTAATAATAATAATGATTAAGATAATAATAAGAAACAATTTGTTAATATACCAAATAGTATGCTTTACTTGACCATTTCATCATCCATATAAATTAAATTGTTTTACATCTGTATCATAGATAAAATGTAGTACATTTTCCACATCATTGGACACTTTATTGGTATATATGTATCTTTTTTGCCATAGTTACCAACTCAAAATGTATTCACATTTATAAGGTATATTGTTCTCTAGAATAGTTTTACAGTCTAAATTCAGATATAGAAAGCTTGATTTATATTTCGGTTTCCAGTAGAAAATAATACTTTTTAAAAATTGCCAGAACTTCCCTGGTAGTCCAGTGGTTATGAATCTGCCTTCTAATGCAGGGTTTGATCCCTGGTTGGGGAACTAAGATACCACATGCGACGGGGCAACTAAGCCTGCTAGCTGCAACTAGAGGGAAGCCCGTGAACTGCAACAAAGAGCTTCTGCAATGCAACGAAAGATCCTGCTGCAAAGAAGATCCTGCGTGCTGCCACTAAGACCTGACACAGCCAAATTTAAAAAAACCAAAAAACAAAAAACTTGCTAATTTGATATGAGTAAAAAGTTATTTTCTTTTAACATCCATTTTCTGAAATTTTATTTTCATATATTTTTTAATGAGTTTCAAATGTCCATTCTCCATTTTTCTATTAGAGTGATAATTCATTCCATTTTGATTTGAAGAAAAGATTTTACATATTTAGGATATGAATGCTTTATTCACCATATATGTCAGAAACATTTACATTTTTTCATATTTCTCTCCAACTATTCTTTATGTAAGAGATGTGACTTACAGACTTTTCTGTTTCATGTAATCAACCTACAAACATATACTTTTCAGTTTTACACAAGCATGACTTCTATGCTGAGAAATGTTTTCCTTGACCATGGTTATCTATTAAGACTGCTGTCCTGCTTTACTTAAAAGAAAATAAGCATGGTCTTCATTAAATTATTTCTTAAGACAGACATTTTAAAATGTATCTAGGCTTGTGTATTACTTGTAATCCAGGTCCTTGGTTGGAGTTGGAACCACAAGCCCCTTGCTTCTCATTTACAGAGCCTGTTAGAAATTAGGGGGAAAAGTGTTTGAATGCTTGTTTATAGGTATACATCCCACCCATTTCTCCATAGAGCTCCACATTTGTACTCCCTGTTCAAGCCAGATAGTTAAGAATTGTACTATAATGACACTAATCATAGAAAAGCACAGCTATCAGTGAAGGAATTGGCTTCTATTTGCCATCATCATCAGATTGATACATTAAATAAACATCTCCATAAAACATATAATTTTTACTTTATAATGCCTATCCCCAACACCAAGGTAAAATCTTTTTTTTTTTTTTTTTTTTCAGTACGCGGGCCTCTCACTGCTGGGGCCTCTTCCGCCGCGGAGCACAGGCTCCGGACGCGCAGGCTCAGTGGCCATGGCTCACGGTCCCAGCCGCTCCACGGCATGTGGGATCTTCCTGCACAGGGGCACGAACCCGCGTCCCCCGCATCGGCAGGCGGACTCTCAACCACTGCGCCACCAGGGAAGCCCCGAAGGTAAAATCTTAATGGTAATTTAAAACTTTCATGTCCTTTCTTCTTTCACTATTACTTTTAATCCTTTGATACTATGTTGAAATTTATAAGGGTTTATAATACTCAGTCATAACTTATTTTTCCAAGAAGTGTTATAGCTCTCCAATCAACTAACAAACATATTGCTTAAATAAATAATTAAAAGATCTTTATTTAATCTAAGTATTGATTCATACTCATTGATAAGTTTTACCGATTTTTAGTTCTTTAATTGTTGAGTTAGCTGGTAAATTACTGCAATAGATAAAATAATAATGATGATCTACTGTAAATTTTCTAATTAGTAGACTAATATTTCTTCATCATTCTTGAATAATTACTCTTAGTCTCCTATCTTCTTTCCCTGAGCCTGCTGTCCTGCATCTATGGTGTCTTCTCAAATCAACTATTAGAGCAATCTGGTTAAAACATTAATCAGACCATACCCATCTCTCCCCTCCAATAATCTTTTTCTTCACATTTCATACAGAATAAAAATCTGTAATAAAAAAGTCTTTACAATTGTCTTGGTTTCCTGGATTTGGCTTCTTTTACTTATAATATTTCCAAAGCTTACTTTTTTCCTCCTGCACTGATCTTCTTGCTGTTTTGTACTTACATCAAGCATACTTCCACCTTATCATGTCTGAACTTGCAGTCCTTTCTGGGTCAAGCGTTCTAACCCCCAAAGATGTTTGGTTTGCTTCTTAATTCACTTCAAGAATTAACTCAAATATCCCTTTCTCCATAAGAACTTCTCTCCCCATCCTATATCAGATCGCCACTTCCACTTGGGTGCTTCTTTTTTTAAAATTTATTTATTTATTTATTTTTGGCTGCGTTGTGTCTTCATTGCTGGTTGCAGGCTTTCTCTAGTTGCGGTGCGCAGGGGCTATTCGTCGTCGTGGATTGTGGTGGCTTCTCTTGTTGCGGAGCGCGGGCTCTAGGTGCACAGGCTTCAGTAGTTGTGGCACATAGGCTTAGTTGCTCAGTAGCCGTAGAGCACTGGCTTAGTGCTCCGCGGCATGTGGGATCTTCCCAGACCAGGGCTCGAACATTTGCAGGCAGATTCTTAACCACTGCGCCACCAGGGAAGTTCCCAACCTGGGTGCTTCTTGTGCCTCTGACCTGTTTTGTTTTCTCTATAATGATTAAACATTGTATCAGTATGTTCTTGCCCAATAACCAACTACTTTAGCTTTAGTGGATTATAAAAACAATCATTTATTCATTGTCTCATATTGCAGACTGACAATTTCGACCCGGCTCATTTGGCCAGTTCTTTTTGACACAGTAGGTTCAAATTATCTTGCTTGGACTTGCTCATGATTCTGCAGTCAGGCAGTATATCAGTTATCATGACTTCATTAGCATGGTTGAATTAAGTGCTTCATATATATAGTATGTCATCTTCCAGCAGACTAGCATGGGCTTGTCTATATAGAACCACAGATTCCCAGAGTGAGAACAGAAATATTCAAACATTTTGGCACCCAGCCTCAGTAACTGCTCAGTGTTGCTCCTGCTGTAATCTCTTGGCCAATACAATGAAACTTCAGTCTAAACTCAAGAGGTAGGAAAATAGAATGCATCTCTCTATATATCTATGTTTTATTTCTACCTAACTCTCCATACCATGAGAATATAAGATCTACTGGAGAAGGAATTTTTATCGTTTTGTTTTAACTTGCACCCTCAGTGCCTACATTCTTGTCTGACATATAGTAGGAGCTCAAGAACTATTTTTGAATGAATGAATTAGTCTTTACCATATTCTAAATTTATTTTACCTTTCTTCTAGCTGTTCAGTTGATCTATCTGCATATTCTTGATGAATACAAGGCTGGAGGTTTCTCACATACACCCATGAAACTGTCTGCAACCATCCACAGAGAATAATTGATTTGTCTTTCCTTCTCCTGTTCAATCCTCATGATTTATTTCCATTAGAAAACTCTTGTGCAAAAACACAGGACTAGGAGGGCAAAGAAATCTGGAAAATGTAATATATGGCTTCTTCTCTATGAGAAAGAATTGACCTTAGAAGTAGGGATAATGATCTCAAACTGGTAATTCAGCACAAGTTCAATCTATTTCAGGTGGAGCTAACTTCACTCTCAGCTGATGGGAAAATATTTGACCCAGGTCTGGCCAACTGGACTTATGTCTTTACCCACAGGTAAGTGTCAGGTGCAGTGTGAGCTAACAGTGGGTTGTTTACTTGGCTTCCCCTATTTCAATGGCTCCATGTACTACAGTTTGAAAAACAGTTCTTTAAATGTGCTTTGACTACAATAAGTTTATGTTGATAATGTTATAAGAGAAATGAGTATTTATAGGCTACCAGTCTCTCTGAAATAAGAAAGGAATTGTCACTTAGCTAGTTCATGTCAGAGTCAGGGCCGGTCACCAGACACAGTTACTAGTTTACTTTGCTTTTCACTCACTTAGCTATGATAAGTGCTCATAATAAAATGACTTAGGCCCAGAATAGCATAGTCAAAATACATTTCACATGAACATATAAAAATAAATATGCAATATAAAGTTCATAAGGTAAATACATTTTCCTCTAATTTTTTCTTTTGTCAAGCTCTTCAATCAGAGTATTTTACTCATAATTTTAAAGTAAACTTCTTTCTTAGTAAATATATACAAGACAGAAAAAATGAACTAGTTATTTATAGGTTTGCCTCACTGGCAACTTTTGATAGCATATTTTTTTAATCCAATGAAAATAATTCCAATCCAATATTTCTTTTACTACCACATGTTTACTCAGGAAACAAAATATATTGCTTGTATTAAAATACAAATAGAAATTCTAATTTTGATAATATCCCTCTTCTGTCCTAGCATTATCTGGGTAATTGAATCAGAAAATTTAATTTTACATTTCTTGTTAATAAGTTGACTCATATTTTTGTTTTTTTTCTCTTCATAAGAAAGTTTGGTGCACAGCAGTTCTCTGTAGCAATGGAGAAAACAATAGATATGTGAATAATGAGATTGTATTGAGTTGTGCATTTTTCACACCTCTAGTTTGATGTGATTTCATTTACTATGGCAGCCAAGTTTTACTAATTTTCACCCTATTTTTTCAATTCACTTAGGTAACAGAATCTGTAAGAAAAACATTCACCTTTAATGTAAAAAAAAAAACCTGATTCTAATGAAACAAGATTTGCTCACAAAAATATTAAGAGGTGTAATTTAATAGGCAATTTTGCTTTTGGGCTTTGAATAATAACATCTTTTATTATTGTTTCATTGCTCTTTTGTAGTTGTTCCAATAGATTGTTTTAATTGCTTACATATTTATTTCATGTAATATTAGTCAAATTTTGCAAGAATGAGTTCATCTTGTTCTATAAAAACAGTAAGACTGCCTTCACCAGTATTTCTATCCCAAGAAATGACAATGAAACTAACACTGATTAAAAAAAGAAATTGAAAAATACTCCTTTGCAAAAAAAAAGTTCTAGCTATGACTATATTTTTACAACTTGAAAAATAAAATTTGAATTAAAACTAGTATAAAATTATAATTAATCTGTTCCTCCAAAAATAATAATTCTAAAGTGGATTATAATGTATATGAGATAATGTTTTTGAAATGTTTTTATGATGTGAATTTTATTACAGGAAAAGCAATGACTTGCCTTATACATATATTTGAAATTTTGTTAAATCAAAATTCTGAGCTTTCTGAAATAGGATATTGATTTTAATACAGTATAAACAGTTTTTTTAATCAATTATGTACATTATGAAAATAAAAAAATATAAAGCAATATTATCAGTATTTCCAGCACATTCTGGAATCAACCAATATGAACAATACCAATTATACATACTCACTAAGGCAACCCCTTTATTGCCAAAATAATTAACTTCCATTTAAAATTTTTGTTTGCTAACATCTTATTTTCTTAAATATGCTGTGGCTGTGATGAAGTTGTTACTATACTCCGGGAATTCCTATCCTATGAGTCAGGAAAGTTTATTTTACAAATATTCAAGTGAGGGAAGAAAGTAAATAAATATTATTCTTTGACTTTATTACTGATTAATGAGTAACCATATAAATATTTAAACTAATATTGTGTAGTATTTACAATTAAATAATTATTATCTTAGCTTGTAATTTCGTACACTTATTCGGCATAGCTTAAATATTCATTACATGCAACACATAAGGAACTAGTACTTAAGCTTATATTATTTCTAACAATAAACTTTGCAATCTATCATTTTTCTACAATGAAGTTTAAAGACTCTTGAAAGGAAAAGAGAAGCAAACAAACAGATAAACCCTCCAAAACAGAGAAAGCAGTCACCTTCAGCATGGACAAAATGTGAACAAAATATGAAGTAAACGAATAAAATGTGTTACCATTTTATAACATATTAAGCTATAATTGAATGACTGATTAGTCCAATTCAGTACCAAAGGTCATATGCCTGCTGATTTCCAAAGCAGACAAGAATAGTTAGTGGATGGGATTATATAATTATTAGTTTTAATGGTATAAAGTATTTTACAGGACATCTATTATAACTTTCTCATTATGCAATTCAAAGTATAAATTAAAGTCATGGCCTTAGAGTATGAGTTTAAATATTTGCTACATCACAAATTTCTATATGATTTGAGCAATCTAATCTCTCTGTTTCTCACATTCCTCATTTGCAAAATGACTAAAGAAGAGCATGTTTCATACATTTGTTATAAGAATTAACAGAGGTTTTATATATATATATTTAGCATATATACATATACTACATACATACACACACATTTGGCTGGTGTATGTGTATAACATTGAATTGTTCTTGTAACATAGTAACAACTAAAAAATTCTATCCTAATAATAATAATGATTAAGATAATAATAAGAAACAATTTGTTAATATACCAAATAGTATGCTTTACTTGACCATTTCATCATCCATATAAATTAAATTGTTTTACATCTGTATCATAGATAAAATGTAGTACATTTTCCACATCATTGGACACTTTATTGGTATATATGTATCTTTTTTGCCATAGTTACCAACTCAAAATGTATTCACATTTATAAGGTATATTGTTCTCTAGAATAGTTTTACAGTCTAAATTCAGATATAGAAAGCTTGATTTATATTTCGGTTTCCAGTAGAAAATAATACTTTTTAAAAATTGCCAGAACTTCCCTGGTAGTCCAGTGGTTATGAATCTGCCTTCTAATGCAGGGTTTGATCCCTGGTTGGGGAACTAAGATACCACATGCGACGGGGCAGCTAAGCCTGCTAGCTGCAACTAGAGGGAAGCCCGTGAACTGCAACAAAGAGCCTCTGCAATGCAACGAAAGATCCTGCTGCAAAGAAGATCCTGCGTGCTGCCACTAAGACCTGACACAGCCAAATTTAAAAAAACCAAAAAACAAAAAACTTGCTAATTTGATATGAGTAAAAAGTTATTTTCTTTTAACATCCATTTTCTGAAATTTTATTTTCATATATTTTTTAATGAGTTTCAAATGTCCATTCTCCATTTTTCTATTAGAGTGATAATTCATTCCATTTTGATTTGAAGAAAAGATTTTACATATTTAGGATATGAATGCTTTATTCACCATATATGTCAGAAACATTTACATTTTTTCATATTTCTCTCCAACTATTCTTTATGTAAGAGATGTGACTTACAGACTTTTCTGTTTCATGTAATCAACCTACAAACATATACTTTTCAGTTTTACACAAGCATGACTTCTATGCTGAGAAATGTTTTCCTTGACCATGGTTATCTATTAAGACTGCTGTCCTGCTTTACTTAAAAGAAAATAAGCATGGTCTTCATTAAATTATTTCTTAAGACAGACATTTTAAAATGTATCTAGGCTTGTGTATTACTTGTAATCCAGGTCCTTGGTTGGAGTTGGAACCACAAGCCCCTTGCTTCTCATTTACAGAGCCTGTTAGAAATTAGGGGGAAAAGTGTTTGAATGCTTGTTTATAGGTATACATCCCACCCATTTCTCCATAGAGCTCCACATTTGTACTCCCTGTTCAAGCCAGATAGTTAAGAATTGTACTATAATGACACTAATCATAGAAAAGCACAGCTATCAGTGAAGGAATTGGCTTCTATTTGCCATCATCATCAGATTGATACATTAAATAAACATCTCCATAAAACATATAATTTTTACTTTATAATGCCTATCCCCAACACCAAGGTAAAATCTTTTTTTTTTTTTTTTTTTTCAGTACGCGGGCCTCTCACTGCTGGGGCCTCTTCCGCCGCGGAGCACAGGCTCCGGACGCGCAGGCTCAGTGGCCATGGCTCACGGTCCCAGCCGCTCCACGGCATGTGGGATCTTCCTGCACAGGGGCACGAACCCGCGTCCCCCGCATCGGCAGGCGGACTCTCAACCACTGCGCCACCAGGGAAGCCCCGAAGGTAAAATCTTAATGGTAATTTAAAACTTTCATGTCCTTTCTTCTTTCACTATTACTTTTAATCCTTTGATACTATGTTGAAATTTATAAGGGTTTATAATACTCAGTCATAACTTATTTTTCCAAGAAGTGTTATAGCTCTCCAATCAACTAACAAACATATTGCTTAAATAAATAATTAAAAGATCTTTATTTAATCTAAGTATTGATTCATACTCATTGATAAGTTTTACCGATTTTTAGTTCTTTAATTGTTGAGTTAGCTGGTAAATTACTGCAATAGATAAAATAATAATGATGATCTACTGTAAATTTTCTAATTAGTAGACTAATATTTCTTCATCATTCTTGAATAATTACTCTTAGTCTCCTATCTTCTTTCCCTGAGCCTGCTGTCCTGCATCTATGGTGTCTTCTCAAATCAACTATTAGAGCAATCTGGTTAAAACATTAATCAGACCATACCCATCTCTCCCCTCCAATAATCTTTTTCTTCACATTTCATACAGAATAAAAATCTGTAATAAAAAAGTCTTTACAATTGTCTTGGTTTCCTGGATTTGGCTTCTTTTACTTATAATATTTCCAAAGCTTACTTTTTTCCTCCTGCACTGATCTTCTTGCTGTTTTGTACTTACATCAAGCATACTTCCACCTTATCATGTCTGAACTTGCAGTCCTTTCTGGGTCAAGCGTTCTAACCCCCAAAGATGTTTGGTTTGCTTCTTAATTCACTTCAAGAATTAACTCAAATATCCCTTTCTCCATAAGAACTTCTCTCCCCATCCTATATCAGATCGCCACTTCCACTTGGGTGCTTCTTTTTTTAAAATTTATTTATTTATTTATTTTTGGCTGCGTTGTGTCTTCATTGCTGGTTGCAGGCTTTCTCTAGTTGCGGTGCGCAGGGGCTATTCGTCGTCGTGGATTGTGGTGGCTTCTCTTGTTGCGGAGCGCGGGCTCTAGGTGCACAGGCTTCAGTAGTTGTGGCACATAGGCTTAGTTGCTCAGTAGCCGTAGAGCACTGGCTTAGTGCTCCGCGGCATGTGGGATCTTCCCAGACCAGGGCTCGAACATTTGCAGGCAGATTCTTAACCACTGCGCCACCAGGGAAGTTCCCAACCTGGGTGCTTCTTGTGCCTCTGACCTGTTTTGTTTTCTCTATAATGATTAAACATTGTATCAGTATGTTCTTGCCCAATAACCAACTACTTTAGCTTTAGTGGATTATAAAAACAATCATTTATTCATTGTCTCATATTGCAGACTGACAATTTCGACCCGGCTCATTTGGCCAGTTCTTTTTGACACAGTAGGTTCAAATTATCTTGCTTGGACTTGCTCATGATTCTGCAGTCAGGCAGTATATCAGTTATCATGACTTCATTAGCATGGTTGAATTAAGTGCTTCATATATATAGTATGTCATCTTCCAGCAGACTAGCATGGGCTTGTCTATATAGAACCACAGATTCCCAGAGTGAGAACAGAAATATTCAAACATTTTGGCACCCAGCCTCAGTAACTGCTCAGTGTTGCTCCTGCTGTAATCTCTTGGCCAATACAATGAAACTTCAGTCTAAACTCAAGAGGTAGGAAAATAGAATGCATCTCTCTATATATCTATGTTTTATTTCTACCTAACTCTCCATACCATGAGAATATAAGATCTACTGGAGAAGGAATTTTTATCGTTTTGTTTTAACTTGCACCCTCAGTGCCTACATTCTTGTCTGACATATAGTAGGAGCTCAAGAACTATTTTTGAATGAATGAATTAGTCTTTACCATATTCTAAATTTATTTTACCTTTCTTCTAGCTGTTCAGTTGATCTATCTGCATATTCTTGATGAATACAAGGCTGGAGGTTTCTCACATACACCCATGAAACTGTCTGCAACCATCCACAGAGAATAATTGATTTGTCTTTCCTTCTCCTGTTCAATCCTCATGATTTATTTCCATTAGAAAACTCTTGTGCAAAAACACAGGACTAGGAGGGCAAAGAAATCTGGAAAATGTAATATATGGCTTCTTCTCTATGAGAAAGAATTGACCTTAGAAGTAGGGATAATGATCTCAAACTGGTAATTCAGCACAAGTTCAATCTATTTCAGGTGGAGCTAACTTCACTCTCAGCTGATGGGAAAATATTTGACCCAGGTCTGGCCAACTGGACTTATGTCTTTACCCACAGGTAAGTGTCAGGTGCAGTGTGAGCTAACAGTGGGGTTTGGGCTTGAGTCTGTGCAAAAGTGAAGTTCTTGCTTCCTTTTCAGTTCTTCAATGTGAAGAGGCAATCTCAGACCTGCTAGAAAGCTCAATGTTACAATTATTAAAGTAATTCATAAAATGTTGGTCAAAGAAAAAAAATAAAATATTTAGAAAGACAAGTGTCCAAAAACAATTTTGTCAATTAAAAACTCTTTGTAACATAGGGAATAAAAGAGGGGACATCTTGAAAAATAATATATATCTAATTTGATAAAATTACATTATGGTTATTTGTGAAATAAACCGATATATGCCTTTAATATAATGTCCTTCAAAACGACAGACATCAGAAGTTTTATTCAATATAATTCTGGGAATTATAATAAAAGTTCAAAAAAGTACATTATATCTAGAACGTCATTATTAAAACTATATTTTTACATCATATTTGGAGTATAATCACTTTACAATGTTGTGTTAGTTTCTTCTTTATAACAAAGTGAATCAGCTATAAGTATACATATATCCCCTCCCTCATGAACCTCCCTCCCACCCTCCCTATCACACCCTTCTGAGTGGTCACAAAGCACGGAGCTGATCTCCCTATGCTATGCAGCTGCTTCCCACTACCTTTCTATTTTACATTTGGTAGTGTATATATGTTCATGCCACTCTCTCACTTCGTCCCAGCTTCCCCTTCTCCACCCCAATCTCCTCAGGTCCATTCTCTACATCTGCGTCTTTATTCCTGTCCTGCCCCTACGTTCATCAGAACCTTTATTTTTTTTTTTTTCTAGAGTCCATATATATATATGTGTTAGCATACAGTATTTGTTTTTCTCTTTCTGACTTACTTCACTCTGTATGACTGTCTCTAGGTACATCCATGTCTCTACAAATGACCCAATTTCATTCCCTTTTATGACTGAGTAATATTCCATTGTACCTATGTGCCACATCTTCTTTATGCATTCATCTGTCAATGGACATTTAGGTTGCTTCGATGTCCTGGCTATTGTAAATAGTGCTTCAATGAACATTGTGGTACATGTCTCTTTGAATTATGGTTTTCTCAGGGTATATGCCCAGTACTGGGATTGCTGGGTCATATGGTAGTTGTATTTGTAGGTTTTCTTTTTTTTTTTTAAACATCTTTATTGGAGTATAACTGTTTTACAATGGTGTGTTAGTTTCTGCTTTATAACAAAGTGAATCAGCTATACATATACATACATCCCCATATCTCCTCCCTCTTGCCTCTCCCTTCCACCAGCCCTATCCCACCCCTTTAGGTGGTCACAAAGCACTGAGCTGATCTCCCTGTGCTATGCGGCTGCTTCCCACTATCTATTTGACATTTGGTAGTGTATATATGTCCATGCCACTCTCTCACTTCGTCCCAGCATACACTTCCCCCTCCCCGTGTCCTCAAGTCCATTCTCTATGTCTGCATCTTTATTCCTGTCCTGCTCCTAGGTTCTGCAGAACCTTTTTCTTTTCTTTTTTTTGATTCCATATATATGTGTTAGCATATGGTATTTGTTTTTCTCTTTCTGACTTACTTCACTATGTAAGACAGTCTCTAGGTCCATCCACCTCACTGCAAATAATTTCATTTCATTTCTTCTTATGGCTGAGTAATATTCCATTGTATACATGTGACACATCTTCTTTATCCAGTCTTCTGTCGATGGACACTTAGGTTGCTTCTATGTCCTGGCTATTGTAAATAGAGCTGCAATGAACATTTTGGTACATGACTCTTTTTGAATTATGGTTTTCTCTGGATATATGCCCAGTAGTGGGATTGCTGGGTCATAGGGTAGTTCTATTTTTAGTTTTTTAAGGAACCTCCATACTGTTCTCAATAGTGGCTGTATCAATTTACATTCCCACCAACAGTGTAAGAGGTCTCCCTTTTCTCCACACCCTCTCCAGCATTTATTGTTTGTAGATTTTTGATGATGACCATTCTGACTGGTGTGAGGTGATACCTCACTGTTTTTTTGATTTGCATTTCTCTTATGATTAGTGATGTTGAGAATCTTTTCATATGTTTGTTGGCAATCTGTATGTCTTCTTTGGAGAAATGTCTATTTAGGTCTTCTGCCCATTTTTGGATTAGGTTGTTTGCTTTCTTGATATTGAGCTGCATGCCCTGCTTATATATTTTGGAGATTAATCCTTTGTCAGTTGCTTCACTTGCAAATGTTTTTTCCCATTTTGAGGGGAGTCTTTTTGTCTTGTATATGGTTTCTTTTGCTGTGCAACAGTTTTTAAGTTAATTAGCTCCCATTTGTTTATTTTTGTTTTTATTTCCATTACTCTAGGAGGTGGGTGAAAAGGATCGTGCTGTGATTTATATCATAGAGTGTTCTGCCTATGTTTTCCTCTAAGAGTTTTATAGTGTCTGACCTTACATTTAGGTCTTTAACCCATTTTGAGTTTATTTTTGTGTATGGTGTTAGGAGGTGATATAATTTCATTCTTTTACATGTAGCTGTCCAGTTTTCCCTTTTTAATTTCAAATAATGGTACAATTTTATATTGTCTAAAACCCACTATACCCTCTGTCCAATCTTAAGGGTCTCATTTCATTGTTAGCCTGGGCCAGTGGTAGTTTAAAAGGGATTGCATTGAATCTGTAGATTGCTTTGGGTAGTAGAGCCATGTTCACAATGTTGATTCTTCCAATCCAAGTGCATGGTATATCTCTCCTTTTGTTTGTCTCATATTTGATTTCTTTCATCTGTGTCTTATAATTTTCTGCATACATGTCTTTTGCCTCCTTATGTAGGTTTATTCCTAGGTATTTTATTCTTTTTGTTGCAATGGTAAGTGGGGTTCTTTCCTTAATTTCTCCTTCTGATTTTTTTTGTTAGTGTATAGTAATGCAAGAGATTTCTGTGCATTAATTTTGTATCCTGATAGTTTACCAGATTCATTGATTAGCTCTAGTAGTTTTCTAGTGGCATCTTTAGGATTTTCTACATATAGTATCATGTCATCTGCTAACAGTGACAGTTTTACTTCTTCTTTTCCAATTTGTGTTCCTTTTATTTATTTTTCTTCTCTGATTGCCATAGCTAAAACTTCCACAGCTATGTTGAATAATAGTGGTGAGAGTAGACATCCTTGTTTTGTTCCTGATCTTAGAGGAAATATTTTCAGTTTTTCACCATTGAGAATGATGTTGGCTGTATGTTTGTCATATATGGCCTTTATTTTGTTGAGGTAGGTTCCCTCTATGCCCAGTATCTGGAGTTTGTATCATAAATGGGTGTTGAATTTTGTTGAAAGCTTTTTCTGCATCTATTGAGATTATCATATGGTTTTTATCCTTCAATTTGTTAATATGGTAATCATATTTATTGATTTGCTTATATTGAAGAATTCTTGAATTCCTGAGTTAAACCCCACTTGATCATGGGGTATGATCCTTTTAATGTGCCTTTGGATTCTGTTTGCTTGTATTTTGTTGAGAATTTTTGCATTTCTGTTCATCAGTGATATTGGCCTGTAGCTTTCTTTTTTTGTGACATCTTTGTCTGGTTTTGGTATCATAGTGATGGTGGCCTCGTAGAATGTGTTTGGGAGTGTTCCTCCCTCTGCTGTATTTTGGTAGAGTTTGAGAAGAATAGATGTTAGATTTTCTCTAAATGTTTGATAGAATTCACCTGGGAAGCCATCTGACCCTGGGTTTTTGTTTGTTGGAAGATTTTAAATCACCGTTTCAACTTCAGTGCCTGTAATTGATCTGTTCATATTTTCTATTTCTTCTTGGTTCAGTTTTGGAAGTTTGTACTTTTCTAAGAATTTGTCCGTTTCTTCCAGGTTGTCCATTTAATTGGCATAAAGTTGTTTGTGGTAGTCTCTCATGATCCTTTTTATTTCTGCAGTGCAGTTGTTACTTCTTTTTCATTTCTAATTCTGTTGATTTGAGTCTTCTCCCTTTTTTCCTTGATGAGTCTGGCTAATGGTTTATCAATTCAGTTTATCTTCTCAAAGAACCCGCTTTTAGTTTTATTGACATTTGCTACTGTTTCCTTCATTTCTTTTTCACTTATTTCTGATCTGATCTTTATGATTTCTTTCCTTCTGCTAATTTTAGTGTTTTTTTTTTTGTTGTTGTTGTTCTTTTTCTCTAAGTGTTTTAGGTGTAAGGTTAGGTTGTTTATTTGAGATTTTTTCTTGTTTCTTGAGGTAGGATTGTATTACTATAATGCACTTAATTATTTTTATTCAGAAAATCTAAATAAATCTGTAAGCTCTTTTTTTTTTTTTTTTTTTCTGTGGTATGTGGGCCTCCCTCTGTTGTGGCCTCTCCCGTTTCCGCGGCATGTGGGATCCTCCCAGACCGGAGCGTGAACCCGGTTCCCCTGCATCGGCAGGCGGACGCGCAACCACTGCGCCACCAGGGAAGCCCTGTAATCTCTTTTTGAAATAATAAATAAGTTCTAGTAAAATGACTGGTGTGAAAACAAATGAATTTATAAATGGCAATATATTTCCTATGATTCTGAGAGTGAGGACCTATTGAATGATAAATGTTAGTTAGCAGAAACTATTCTGTATTTTTCTGCATATATTTATTCAATGTGTGTGTATGTGCACAGGCACACATGTGTGTAAACACATACAAAGACATACCAAGGCAGTTGCTAAGCCAGTATTATTTTGTTTCAAATAATGATGACTTATTGTACAGTTTCACTTTTTGGAGGGTCAACTTTCTATAATCATGCTATTCTTAATTGATTCTATTTATTTTTCTTTAAATTAAGGATAAATTTGCCAGTGTATCACCTCATTAAAATAATTTATTAATCTGTCTAGGAGTGATGTCAATAAGATGCCAGAAAAGGAATTCCTTTGCTTATATCCCCACTCAGCAACAATATTTTGGCAGGCATTCACAGCCAAAAGTGCTGCTGTTGGAACTTTGGGATTCAGGTAAGACGTTGTGAAAACCCGGTGGAATCAAAGATCCAAGAGTCCATTTTGAAAAGGCCAACTCATGCCCAGGTGGCTGACTCATCCACTGTAATCCCAGCTACAGACCTGGAAACAGCTCCATGTCTTGTGGACAGGGCTACAGCCCTGTTTAGCCTTGGTCTTGCTACCAGTATCATATATCGAGGGGCCTGGGAGGAGTCACACTCTCCAATGTGTCAGGTCATAGGCCCACAGACCTCAGTCCTAGCTGTGGACCCTGAAGGGTCCCAGCCTTTCTGGAGCAAGTCTTCTGGCAAGCCTTCCAAATTTGGTCCAAATGTAAGTTCTGAAATGACCCTGTATCTGGCTCCAACCCAGCTCAACTGTGTTTCTAGAGGTGATCCCATCAGCTAAAAAACTGACAAAAGAAGGCTCCTTACCTGCTAAACCACTTGGTAAAAACTGGAAGAGGTGTTTGCTCCTTAAAATACATAGACAGCAACACAAGGCTACAAGGATCACAAATAATCATGTAAGTACAACACTACCAAAGGAAACTAATAAAGCCCCAGTAACTGACCCCAAAGAAATAGAGATTTATGGATTGCTTGACAAAGAATTAAAAATAATAATCTTAAAGTTGTATAATGAAATGTAAGAGAACACAGATAGATAACTAAACAAAATCAGGAAAACAATGCATGAACAAAACAAAAGTTTTGATAAATAAATAGAAACCATATAAAAAGAACCAAACAAAAATCCTGGAGAAGAAGAATAAATTTTAGAACTAAAAAGTTAGTAAGAGAGCTTCCAAAGCACACTCAATCATACAGAAAGAAGAATCAGTGTACTTTAAGACAGGCTATTTGAAATTAACTAGATTGAGAAACAAAAAGCAAAAAGGAATGAAAAAGAGTGAAGAAAGCCTCTGAGAATTATGAAATGTCAAGTGATACTGGCTCAACCATTCTTTGTCTATGTCTTTATGCATGTCAACACATGCACATGCACACACATTAACATCAAATAAGAATGGGAAAAGTGCATGAAAATGATATTATTCACAAATAGTTATTGCTATATAAGTCTTGAATCCTTTTTGAGATGTGAAAATGAAACATGGACTATTGCTGAGGGCAAACATTTTTAGTCCTAGCCCCATCAATTAAAAATTTCAGTGTAGGAATATTCAAAGGAATTTGGATCACAATGTAAAAACAAAACAAAACAAAAAAATCTTAGCCAGAATTTTTAAACACATACTTACTTTGTATATGATAATAAGTATTAGTACTGTTGTCCTAATTAATATTTTTATTGTTTCCTATTAGGCATTGATTTTCCACTCTTAATATTAGTTTCTTCTCTCTAAATTCTAAAAGAATTAAGAAAGCAAAAATGCCTCTTTACCTCAAGAGGACAAGTTTCATCTTTAAGTACATAAAGATTTTTGCCCTTAATTTACCAAAACTGAGCTCAATAAACTCTTCTCTGCTCACAAACTTGATCACTTAAGCCAAGTACAAAAATTTAAATGGACTACTGGATCTCTCATTTATGAAATTCCAAAGTACCATGGGTACTCATAAACTCTAGGTGGTGTATTCATTGCCATTGATTATTTTCAAGTGGGAAGGCATTTGTATTCTAAGATAAAGAATCTAAAAATATATATATAAAATCTCTAAAGTAATCAGCTGTCAAAATGATCAAAAAGCAAACACTTAAATCTTCTCACTGATATCCAAGTTATGATGCTGGTCTAGACAAAATTAAATTGGTAACATTATTCTCCTAAAGATCAGTCATTCAATTTAAGACATTGTTAAAGGCCATGGGAGAAAAGTTTTTGTGATGCTGATTAAATTTAGAATAACCTTATTTAGATCACATGTGTGCAATTGGTAATTTATACATGTATTAAGAAATCTGAGTCATGTTGAGAAATATTTTAAAGAATTTTTTATGCCTATTTTGTTGAACTCTTTATTATCCATACTTGTTTTACAATAATTCTTTAGATTATCTAATGCGTGATTTCACCATGTCAATAAAGACATATTTATCATATCTTTTACAAAATATATTCCATATATGTTCCTGTATGTGTATTTATCTTATTGTTTTAGATGTTACTCTCCATCTTATATATAATACTAATGAGACAGTTGTTTCTTCTCATATTTAACAAAAAGTACTTATGTAGATTTTATTCAATACTTTTTATCTCATGATTTTAAGTAAATGCTTGACAATAAAGAAAAATCTCTCAATTTCTTGATTTTTTAAAATTCTTATACTTAGAAGTTTATTTCATCTTAAATAGTCAAATGATGAGGAACTTTAGATATGTTTACTGAAACAAAGCACACACAAAATAAATTATGTCTAGAACTGAGTAAACAAAACTATGACAGTTGGGGATAGTTATTTCATTTAATATTCATATTTCACAAATACTTTAAAAAGCATAGTTGTTAGCATAGCATAATCCATGACTTATGAGGTGGGTCAAAAGTAGTTTCTGTAGTAATTTCCCTTATTGTTTTATCTACAGAAAATATCTCAGTGGCTAATTTAACAGAGAAGACAGTTTAATGGGTGAATTCTATGTCTCCTAAGCAGTTTTTATATCAGTCTCTACATTATAGAAGCATGACTTATTTGAAAGCCATTGTAATTTTGAATGTTAGAATAGTAATTTGTTTCAGTGCAGAATGACTAGCAACTCTGTATTATACAGTCTGTGAGCTATGGAAGCAATAATAGGGAAATATTCGCATGGTCCATTTACAAGAGGAGGTTGCATAAAGTCCATCTGATTACATATATGTGGTTATTAGAATAGGTCCTCAAATAAGAGTCATAGGAGATCTATACATTCTCAGCCATCTATTTTCAAGTCATTTTATGAGAATTGCAGTTTCATGTATATTGGGCATTTCATTGTCATTGGCTTTGGAACAAAAATAAATGGCACATTCACAGGCCAGAGATAGACATTTTGCTTCAAGTGTCAATACAACCTACACTATTATAGAAATATTAAAAGGGGAAAAGTATCTATTGATAACAATCACTTTAGTTTGACCCTGCAAAATAGGAATGTTAATTCACTACATATAACAGAGACTATTATGAATTTCTAAAGACAGAAGTATTTTGTTACAAGAAAAGCATGCTGTAATGTATCAGCATAAAGCCTCAAAGTACTATAAGTCCTTGGGCTGCTGCATAAGAAAATTGTAAACATGCACATACAAAAACCAACCAGAGAATTCATGTAGAGAGACAAATTTAAAAGGCAGTCATTTGTGTCATGGCAAGACACAAAGGTCTAGGTTCCTTAGAGTGTGTTCGTTCATTCATTCATTCATTCATTCATTCTGTTTCAAGACCTCTCACCCCTATGGTGATCCAAAAGCAAAGTGAATTCACAGAGAATGACTCATGAACAGTGACAATTCCTGTGGTTTGAGAAAGGTTTCCAGTTGGTCTGTATAAGGCACTACTGACAATTATCTGGGGAAAGAAGCTAAAGAATCAACTGGATGCTTTCAAAATTTATTTTTAAAAAATACTCTTAGGGTTCTATACATTTTAATTTTACTTGAACATTAACTTTAATTAAAAGTGTCCACTAAATGTATAAAATTAGGTAGTGGTGGTTTAATAATTCATAAACATATTAAATTGAAGTTGCTTCAACAACAACAAAAAAAGTGTTGATCACCTATTCTATAAAGCCATCTTTTCATTACTCATAAATATATTGACCTTAATATTAAATGTCTATTAAAGGGAAGAGCCATATATTTGATTTATTTATGACCAAAATGATTAATAACAAAACTGCCTTTCAGTTGCATTTTTGAATAACTAAGCCTTCAAGTCTTTAAGATAGAAAGGAATATAAAAGTTAATTTCTAAAATATATTGTAAATAAATATCCAAACCAGCCACAATAAATAGGGTGAGTAAATTCAATACAGAGAGTAAAATTATATTTTTCAAGTTTCAGGGATATTTCAAAGACCAAAATAACATAGAAGAGTTTAAACTAAATAAAAATTCTATAAACTAAAGTCTTAGAGAAAAACAAAAGGCAAATACTCTGTGTTTTTTGCTGCTGCTCGAAAAAAAAAGAGAAATTTGAGTCAAAAGATGAACTAAATTCAAAAATATTATTTTCCATCTATGGTAGTAAATATAAACCTATATTTATATTCAATAAAGAATGTATTTATACACTAGCCTGTTTATCTCTATGATAATAGCAATTGTTACTGTCTCTAATAAATTAATTAAAACAATATCTGTATGTTAAAAAACTACTCTGAAAATATATCTCCATGAGGAACATTATGTAAGACCAGCTTACCTTATTGACTCTCTTGAAATTAATTCTATAAGTTTTATACCAGTAAGGCAAAAGGAAAAGATAATCTTGTTTTCCAACTTGCTGGTTTAAAATGGGATGTATTTTTTTAACCTAACCTGTCCTTTTTTATATATTTTAAATTAAGCAATATTCTTTTTTATCAGTACATGAATCACCCTAGCAGATACTTTAAAATATCAATATAAATTTGAAAATATGTCATTTATGTAGCTACAGAAAATTTGGCATAGATTAAATTACAAGATAATATACTATCTCTTTATCCTAATTAATTTGGAAATTCTAATAGTGGGAAAGAAAGATTTGTTCCTTCAAGCTTTCTCTATTGAGTCAGTGAGGATTTGTTAGACCATGTTTCTCCCATTGTTACTATGTTACCTTTATTAAATTTAATGATAGAGTAATTCAATGAAAAACATTGGGCTGTATAACTTTTGTGTTAAAATTATATGTATTTATATATTATGTATATATATAATATAGATATATTTCTCCAGTTTAAGTTTAACTCTCACATATAAGTTATCCCCAATTTTATGACAAAAAGAGCCAAACAAACTGGAAAAATCAGTCAATTAATTTTCTTGGACCTATCAGATACATGAGGTCACACAGAAGCCCCTCCCCTCTAAACCTGGAGCGATATAAGACAAAGAATCACAGCTGAGATCACTTTACTTGGAGAATAACACTTATTAGAAAGTTAGAGTAATTGAGATCCACATGGTATTGATAAAAGAATAGAGACATAGATCAATAGAACAGAATAGATAACTGAGAAGTAGATTCATATAAATATAGTGAACTGATCTATACGCAATTCAATGAGAAAAAAGAGTTTTTAAGAATAATGTTAGAAAAATTGGAAAATGTTCCATATGTTAAAAAAATAAAAATCTAGATACTTTATACCTTTCACAAAAACAAACAAAAATCAGATCATCGATCTAAATGTAAAATTTCTAGAAGAAAATATAGGTAGAAAAAACATGTTCATCATAGGTTTGGTGATGAATTATAGATAAAACAAAAACCAAAACACAGAAAAGAAAAAAACAATGTTAAACTTTATTAAAATTAAAACTTCTGTTAAAGAAACTGTTAAGGCAGGGGTCCCCAACCCCTGGGGTCACAGACTGGTACTGGTCTGCACCCTGTTAGGAACCAGGCTGCACAGCAGGAGGTGAGTGGCAGGTGATCTGAGCGAAGCTTCATCTGCCACTCCCCATTGTTCCCCATTGTTCCCCATTGCTCGCATTACCGCCTGAACAATCTCCTCACCTACATCTGTGGAAAAATTGTCATCTATGAAACCAGTCCCTGGTGCCAAAAAGGTTGGGGACCAATGTGTTAAGAGAATTAGGAGGCAAGCCACTGACAGGAAGCAAACACTTGCAAAACAAACATCTGATAAAATATTTGTCTCTAAATTATACCAAGAACTCTAAAGCTCAACAATAAAAAAATAAGCAGCACAATTTTAAAATGGGCAAGACATATGACCAGACACTTCACCAAAGAAGATATACAGACAGCAATAATCATGGGAAAAACAATATCATTTGTGATTAGAGAATTGTAAATTAAAGTGACAATGAGATAGAACTACACACTGATTAGAAAAGTCAAAATCCAAAAACTGACAACACTAAATGCTGGTGAAGACGTGAAATACAAGGAACTCTGATTGTTGCTTTTGGGAATGCAAGATGGTACAGGCACTTTGAAAGACATTTTGGAGATTTCTTACAAAAAGTATCCAGAAATCATATTCCTAGATAATTATTAACTAATGTAAAGCTTATGTCTACATACAACTTGCATGTGACTATCTATTATATATCTATTATTCATAATAATCCCAAATAGAAGAATCCAAAAAGTGAATTTCAATAAGTGAATGGATGAACAAACTATATTACATTCACATAAAGGAATATTATTCAGCAATAAAAAGAAAAGAGCACTCAAACAACAGTATAAATTGATGAACCTAAAATGAATATTTTTAACAGAAGGAAGTCAATGTAAAAAATGACTATATATTCTTTGATTCAAATTATATGACATTCTGTAAAATGCTCAATTTAAAAGAGTAAGAATGTCTGTGGTACAAAATAAGTATATTTGAGTCCATACTGTTATAAAGAAATGAGTGAATAAAAAGTTAATGGGGGAGAAGATAGACATTATTCTGTGTAGAATTCCAAATAATGTAGATACTCTTTTTTAAAAATTATTTACTTATTTATTTATTTATTTTTGGCTGTGTTGGGTCTTTGTTTCTGTGCAAGGGCTTTCTCTAGTTGCTGCAAGCAGGGGCCACTCTTCATCCCTGTTTGCAGGCCTCTCACTATCGCGGCCTCTCTTGTTGCGGAGCACAGGCTCCAGTTGCGCAGGCTCAGTAGTTGTGGCTCACAGGCCTAGTTGCTCCGCGGCATGTGGGATCTTCCCAGAGCAGGGCTCGAACCCATGTCCCCTGCATTGGCAGGCAGATTCTCAACCACTGTGCCACCAGGGAAGCCCTGTAGATACTCTTGCCCTAACTGAAGAGATACATAAATTCCTAGCTCTTAAGTGTACACTTTGCATAGTGACTCCTAAGAGTTTAGTATAGAAAGGAGGTGGGGAAGGAACTTTATAATGAAGAAACCTGACAAACGCTACCTCAACCGTGAAATCCAGGTCAATATCAACGGTGATAAGCCTGTTGATAGTATATATTCTGAATAGGATATGATGAAAATGGAATTTTGCTTGTGTGGTCTTTCTCTCCAAAACACATAACCCTAGTCTAATCTGAGAAAAAACAATACAGGAATTCAAATAGAGGGACATCCTTACAAAATACCACTCCAAATAACTCTCAAGGTCATAAAAAACAAAGAAACTCTAAGAACTGTCACAGCAAAGGGAACTCTAGAGACATGACACTAAATAGAATGTTTTATCCTGAGTGTGATCCTGTAAGAGGAAAAAGATTAGTTATAAATAAAAACAATTGGAATAAACTATGGACTTTATGTAACAATATTGGTTCATTATTTGTATCAAATGTGCCATTCTAATATAAGGTGCTAATAACAGGACAAACTTGGCACAAATTATTAGGAAATCTCTGTACTACATTTTCAATTTCTCTATAAAATGCAAACATAAAAATATAGCTATTATAAAACAAATTTAATATCTTCATGAAATGCTTCTCAGAGATTTGGTCAAATTTCCACATATCTAAAAAATGCATGCAGGTTTATAAAGGTGTGAAAAAATTATTGCTAAAACATTGCATTTAATTAAAGGAATGTAGCAATTTTTTAGCTTTCTACACAGTCACACTCTGGTACTCGTGTGTTCACATACATTCTTCTAATTGGGATCACAAAGTTACAGATATTTCTAAACTTACAAAGTTCTAAAATAAAAAGAAATGCATATGGTACTTGGAAATGTCAGCAGAAATCTCACACACTATGTTAGTAAATGTCAGATGCTTTTGAAGTTCTTTTGCCAAGATATATAAATGAATAAACTTAAAGACTGCACAAATAGTTGCCTTAGGGTTGAAATTTGTGTTTATATATTCAGTTGTTTTCTTTGTTTACATATTTTCTCCCCCAGAGCCAAAAATGACAGTCCTTTCATAGAAACTTCCTGTTGCTTCTTCACCAGAAAATTCCTGTCCGATACTTCTAAAGCTGTCTTACTCCTCTTCACTCATTGTCAGAGGACGGGGTGGAAAATCGAAAGGAAATGTTATATGTAATATTGTTATTACTTAGAAATCGACCATAATTTTTCATCCTGTAAGTAACTAACATTACTTTAGCTTTACTTGTCAAGTGATGAGCATAAATTTATCTTGGATTGAATGAAGAAGGTGATTTTTTTCTTAAATAAATTCTACACTATGCAAAATTTATTCTTAAAAATAAAAGCAACTTACAAATCTCTGTGGGATGAATTCAGATACTCAATGTTTTGTTTTCCACTATGATTAGTGTCAGTCTCAGTCGGAGCTAGATGTAGCACTAAATAGATTGTGGTTATTGTTACAGAAAAAATAAGTATGTCAATTTTTCTTTAAATTTTCTTCTTTTAAAAAAACCTATTTTATTTGTACCTTTATTATGTACCTGTAAATATCTAGTAAGAATGTCAGTTGTAACAAAGATGGCAAGCATAGCTTTGGTATATATTGAATTTCCACTTACATCAAACTTGTTTCCATTTCAAGTTTATTCTATAATCTATAATCCCAAATTTTGCCCAATCCTTTAATGTTTTTATCATATATTTTTTCTTCTTTACTTTATAATTTTCCTTTATAATGACTTTTGTGATTATTTTCTAATTCTAAAGATAAATGAGAAAAGAGGCAACTTGCTTTTGAGTAATGTTATATATGTTTTATATATATATATATATAGAGAGAGAGAGAGAGAGAGAGAGATTTATATGTGATATATATAGTATATCACATATAGAGTTATATATTACGAGCTAATTGTTCTGTAAACCCCATTAATGCTAGATTGAAATGGGATGCATGTAATAATTTAAATTGTTTTCTTGTTTTACACTGTCTTCTAGATTAAGTTAGAATAAGCCAGTCAATTAAAAATTATGTTCTGGCCTACAAAATGCAAAGGAAAATTTCCCCTTCTCTCACATTTATTTATTCATTTATTTGTTTGTATCAGGATAAACTTCTTAGTCTCCCTGAGAAAGTTCTAATTTGATGCCTAAAGCTCTGACAAAATAATTGATAGTATCCCATTTCATTCTTAAAAATGTCTCCTTTTAGAAGGTATGTTATATAGTACTACAATAAAAGGGATTTCATTAATCACCTTTCAGTGTCACCTCCTGCTCTATCCTTTAAATGTGAAAATTCTGCCCTCTAAGTGTATGAAAAATGTGTTTTTCCTCTAGACTATTGTGTGTTATTGTACAACTTTCAAACATTAGTGCAAATTCTAATACCTCTGGGTAATAATATTAAAAATCATCCTCTAACTATAGTGAAGATTTTCTGTTGGATATACCATAGTCTAAAAATTTTTAAAGTAACAGTTTTCTATTTAATTTGAAGAAAAATAAATACCAGATAGAATCTATTTAAATGAAGAAAATTAAAGTATATGTAAAATGTTACTGTGAAAAGTATTTCAATGAATGTTTGGTTTTGCATTATTAATTTAAGTTTGCAAAAGTATTAACTATGTATAGACACCTTGATGACCAGCACTAGCATAAATGTTTTTAAGCTATTTTTGAAAAAGTATTTATTTTTAAAATAAATCTTTCTTAAATAAAATCTATTTTTAAAATAATTTTTCTGTTAATTTATTTTGAAATAATTTTTGATTTATAGGAGATGTACAAACATAGTACAGAGTCTTCTATACTCCTCACCCACCTTCCCATGATGTTAACATCTTATACAACCAAAGTACATTTACGAAATAACAGACTCATATTTCCCTAAATGTTCTACTATTTTTACCATTACAGGATCCAATCTAGAATAGTTCATTGCATTTATTGGTTGTGACACCTTGGTCTCCTCCAATCTGTGAAGGTTTTCATTTTTTTCTTGTTCTCCTGACCTTGAAAGTATTTTATTATATTATTATTTTTTGAAATTATTGCTCAGATGTTTTGTGGATTGCTCCTCAGTTTGGGTTTATTTAATATTATCTCATTAGTATATTAGGGTTATAGATTAAAGGAAGACTACTATAGATGACCTCATCACACCATATCAGGGAGTGCCTGCTACTGACATGACTTAACCCTGGTCACATTAACCTTAATCACTTGGTTATGCCCTAACCAAAATTACTTGTTTCCATTGCCATGCTCAAGTATTGGAGGCAAGTCACTAAGTCCAGCACAACTCAAGAGAAGGAAATTAATCTCCACCTCATGAAGAGAGAATTATCCTATAATTTGTAGGCATTTGTTAAAACCATCACAGTAATTAGAATTATTTTTATTGAAATTCTTTGAGGGTATGCATATATTCTGTTTCTTAAATTTTCACTCAATATTCCACTAAATTGCTAAATCTTGGCTACAACAATTATTACTATGGTGTTCTGATGATCAGTTTCTCTCATTGCTTATACATTTATTATTTGGCATTCCTCAGAAAGAAATAATTCTTCTTTATCTGATAATTTTTATTTAATTATTTGTTTATATCAGGATGAATTTAAAGATATTTCCTTTATTCTTTTTATCACCATCCAATATTGGTATTTAACTTTGTTGCTCAAAATTTTTCAGCTTTGGGTATTGAAAGATCTTTCACGTTGGTGCTTGTCTTTTTTTCTTTTTAACCTTCCTTATTTTATGGACGATGATGTAGATCCCCTTTCTTAGTCCTTGAATCAAACATTAATCCAAATACTCTTTTTCCTTTTATTTAAAAACCAGTACCTCGTTTCAAAGTTCATTCATTTCTTCTGGGGTGTCAATGCTTCTAGTCCTTCTCAAAAGACAAAGTTAGAAGATATATGTATGTTTATAAATCTGTTTATATACACAAATTTTAATTATTTTTATACCTATCTATCTCTCTCTCTCTCTCTCACACACACATACACACACACACACATACACACACCAGTCTGTACTGTCACCTTCACTGATATATCTATATCTCTCTCTCTCTCTCTCACACACACATACACACACACACACACATACACACACCAGTCTGTACTGTCACCTTCACTGATACATTCATACCTTGAATCTTGATATGACCTAGAATTTTTCTATCACAGATATTTGGCAAATGTATCACTAAGTAAAATCTTTTATATGTCTATGGTTTTTTTTACATACTTTCCCTAAAATGATTCTGTTTTTCTCCTCAGATTCTAGGCATTTATCCTTCTGTTTTTCAAGAGCATTTGCCTCACTTTTCTTCTCCCCTTCTCTGTTTTTCTTTTTTCTTTCCAGAAAATAGTTAATAATTATGCACTCTACCAGACCTTTATCAAATATAAATTCTATTTACTCAAACACAGCCTCCCAGTTAGTATTTCCAGCTTCAATATCTAAAATACATCCTGCTCCTCTTTAATGCTTTTCTGATTTATTTTAGATAAAGTCCAAATCTTTTAACATACCATGTAAAGCTCACCATAATGTGCATCTTTAGTTCTCTAGACTCATTCTGGACATCTGCCTGCCAAGTTCAGGATTAATTCAAATTCACACCCTCCAAATGCCAAGATATTTATTTTCTTCTCTCTGTCCCTGCTCCTGCCTTATCTCTGTGACTGCATAAATGATTGAATTACACACTGTTCTTATATATGCACAGAACTATAATGTCATGTCAGTGATCTATCCAAATATTTTCCATGTAATCTCCACATAAATCAAGAAAAGAAACATTGCCAGCATTCTAGAACCCCTTTCATGATGTATTTCTTATTCATTGTTTCCTCCTCCTCTTTCTTCTAACTTCTTGACTGGTAGCACTATGTTTTTTTGGCTCATTTGAAACTTGTATAAATGAATCATAACATTTGAATTTTTTAATATGACTACATTATTTTTTCAACATGGTGTATGTGAGATTCAATCATTTTGTTGCATGAAGTTAAAGTAGGTTTATTTATTGCATTTCATTTAAAGAATATCCAAAATCTGTTATGTGTCATACTGTTGAAGGACATTTGGGTTTCGTTAAGTCTTGGCAATTACAATTAATGATGATTACTGTAGAAATGCATAGTTAAATACACAAAAACATCTGAGTTTGGAATTGCTGTGTCATATGCAATGCACCAATTCAATTACCTGGTAGATAATGCCATGATGTTTTCCAAATTTGTTGTAGCAATTTAGACTTCCACCAGAAATGTAGGAGGGTTCTTAATGAACCACATCTTCATCAGCACTTAGTTATGTCCGTTATTATATTTCATTGTGGTTTTATTTTCCATTTATCTGACTACTTTTAAGGTACCTACATATTAATATGTTTACTAACCATCCAAATATCTTCTTTTTGGAAATACTGATTATGGCTCATGATTTGTTAAAGATCTTTATGCATTGTGATACCAGACCTCCGTTGGTTATAAGTCCTCCAAATATCTGTTCCACTTGTTATTTAAACTTTATTTGTCTTCTATTTAATGAAACAGATAAAAAATACTTCCAAAAATAAAGTACTTTGATTAATATTGATATCTGATGAGCTCATGGCGTGCTTATTAAGGAAACCACAATCTTAAGTGTTCCTTTAAGTTCTCTAAGTGTTCGTTTAAAATTTGAATCTTCAAAATTGGCTAAAGAATTAAAAAATTTACTAATGAAATAAGTATTCAAACCATATCATTAAAAACACTGTTTTCTTTTGATAAATTTAGGTAAATACTCCATTTTATGTAAGAATGGCAACATTACATTTGGATTGTGAGGAAGTTTAGATTTCCTAATAGAAACCTCTAAGTTATAAAAGAATTTTTGTGATTTAGTCTCTGTTACTTAAACTGGAAAAATATTTTAGAAAGTGATGGTATACGAATTATAAAACTTTGGTATTGAAAAATGAATGAGATTACAAAAAGCACTTTTAGTAGTCCAGTCAATTTATAATCTGCGTGTGTGTGTGTGTGTGTGTGTGTGTGTGTGTTTGTGTGTGTGTGAAGAAAACAATACATGGGGAAGACTATATGTGATATATTGTGTTTTTCTCTTGTTTAAAGCCAGATTAATATACTACATTATTTAGAATTTAGGTTTATTATTTAACATTATGCTTTACACATATAATCTGAACAAAGTTAATTGAACACAGTATTGATTTTGTTTAAATTAAGCCTTTGATTTAAAAAATAATAATATTAAAGTTTATTTCACGGGATGATGATTTCCACTTAGTTTGTGTTAGCACAAAATTGTCATAACTTTCATTACTTTTTTATACTTCTACATGTTCTCGCTAAATACAGTACCCTGCATTAATTAGAATGTGCTTTTCAAGACGTCATGCACTTAATTGGTACCATTTCCATGGGACTAAATTAAATCTGAAGACATTGTCCCTTAATTGTAGTAGTAATTCCCCTTATTAGGGACATTTGAAGATAATTAGGTAAGCCTCATATGGAGCTTATGGGTCCACATGAAGCTCGAAGGTTTGTTATTGTTACTTTACTTCCAGGAATTCTGTCACCGATTATCCACTAGCCACAGAGGTTTCATTACTCTGTAAGAGATATTTAAAACTGCTTCTTAAACCAAACTTATTTCAGAATTTTTGGTTATACCTGTTTGGATCTATAAAAAAGTGTTACTTCTGTCTTGCCTCACATTTATCACTTCAACAGCTCTCCCACTCGTTTGAGACAGACTAGTGATATGAAAGCTAGTTTCTGCCTCAATAAACTATATCAAATTTCTGATTCTAAGACAGAGGTTGCATTTTCTATTATTCATATGCAACATATTTGTCATTTTAAATCTTTTTAATCATCTTGTGGCCTATTGGAGCTATTAATAATTATTATGCTGCTTCATAATAGCTGTTGTTTTTTTTTTCTTCTACTTTATCATTATTGACTTCTTCAACATAAGGAAGAAAAGTTCTTTTTTTATAAGAAATTATTTTTACTATTATATCTATATTCAAAAAGGTGATAAAGAAATCTCAGAAGGAAATGATGCTCTGGCTAATTTTTACAGGTAATTATATTTAAAGATGTAAAACAAATGTTAACTGTATTCATCAATAATAAAATGAATATCTAATAAAATTTCTAACAGTAAATAATCTAACAGTAATTACTAGAAGGGTTCATTTTACACATGGTAAAGTTTATTTTATAGGAATGAAGTGACAAGTATATTTGAAGTGCAATTCTGCAAATTACTATTCAAAAATAAAATATTTTTGATAATTATTGATATAAAGTATAAATGAACATAAATATATGAGGTCTAGAAAAAAACAGAAAATGATGATATGGACAACCTGATAAATTAAATGATTTACACTGTGAATTCTGCATGACTTTAGCCCCTAATTATTCCTCCTCACCCATCCTGTCAAATCCAAACTTCTAAACAAGGGTAGCTAACTCACAAACACAACTTCTGTCTCTACAATTTGCTGTGTGATTTATGCTACTGAAATTTACCAATATTTTCTTAAGAGACTTAGTAAAGAACATTTTTCAGGAAAAAAAAAGAAAAATTAATCTCCAATTAACCTTCCTAAGTGTGTTTTATGATATTTAAAATTTTTCACTCTTCTGGACACTCATCTTAACTCATTTTCTATTTGTTCTCCTGTTGCATTGTTTTTATAAATTCTATAGATGCCTGAGCCACAGATTTTTGTTGTTATTGTTAACTTCCTATGCAGAGGGGTTCTTCAGCACAGTGGCTAAGAGCTCAAGATTTATAAGCAAATACAAACTCATGCATTAAATAGTTCACTTTGGCCAAGATATTTTATCTCACTGAGCTTCTCCTTTGTCTCTTGCAAAAATTGGATCACGTTTTATTAATTGATTAATAAAAGTATGTATCGTACTCTATTCTGTATCAGAACGACTATTATTAGAGTTTGGGTATGTAATATTCATTGAAGCAGATGTAAACTTTAAACACATAGATAATAAACAACAATTAAAAAAACAAATACTTATATTTTCCATGTGACTCCTATACAAAAATCCAGATGTGCGAACAAAAATCCATTTTTCCTTATTTACTTAAAATCTTATTAAAATTGACTCTGAAGTTCTATTTTATAATTAAATATAATGTGGTGTTTGGACCATGTTCCTTTCTCTAGGGTTATGCAAAAACAGGATTCAACTGCAGTGATAAAAAGGCAGGTTAGTGGTCTGTATCTTTATCCCATTATGGATACTTTTGAATATGTCCTTGTCTATGCTCAGTAATGTCTTGAGGTTATGATCTGCTACTGCTAAGCCAACACTCACTTATCTTTTCTAGAACATTTCAAGTTAAACCGTGAAATGGTCTATCTGGATTTGAAACCACATCCCCATGGCTCTGCAAGGTAGGGTCATAGGAGCACTACTGTCTTTAGAAAACCATCTTCTACCAGACCTGGAATGTGTCACTAGTGATTCTCCTGTTTCAATGCTTTTCTCCTCATAGGCACTCACCTGTCTCTGTTCTTCATTCCCGTAATTCTTAAAATACTTAGATTTGCAGAGAACAAAATCTAAGATCTCATCTTCTATGAGTCTTTTTATTTTCTTCTCTGTAATTCACACCCCACATCATTCATAAGGAGAAACACAACTAAGTTAGGGATGGAACACAAATCTCTTGTTGGTTTACTTAAAAATAGAAAAAAAATTATATAGGTAAAACAGTTAATGTCTAATTGTTATCAGACAAAAATTATCAAGTATTAAAATACTTAATATATACTTAATTATACTTAAAATAATAAAGAATGACATTATGACTGAGATTAGTGATAGTTTGGGAAGAGCTGTGAATTGTTTATATGAGATGATGACAGACAATCATCCTTGAGGAAACATTTATAGTAAAAGAGGAAAGCTTTTGTTTAAGTGCTATATGAAAGGCTGAGGAGAGGGAAACTCTAAGCCTTGGAACCTACATGGTGAAATTCTATAAGGTGAGAAAGAATTGAAAATGACCAGTGTGTTGAGTTTATATTGAACAAAAGGAAAGAAGGGTGGAAGAGGTCGTTGTAAGGATAAAGGTCAGTTCATATACAAACTTGTAGAATATATAAAAAGAAGTTTGATTCTAAGTACTAAGAGTGAAGATAATAATATGTTTAAGTGGGCAAGTCATGATTTCATTTTAATTTTTAAAAGACCACTTTGGCAACCACAGAGAGAGACATTTGGACTAGAATAAGAGAGAAAGCTGAGAAATGTGTTAGGAAGTTTCTTGCAGGTGTCTGGCCATAGATGAGGATGCTAAGGAAAGAAGATGAGACATCATGTTTGCAATATACTTTTCAGACCCACACATACACAGTTATCACTTGATAAATAAGTAATCAATATAGTTGTATAAATATCATGAGCAGATGACTATTACTAGGAGAATTTTTTTTTTTTAATCAGAATGAAAAGCTGACTCATGCAGAAAAGAAAGGATTGTTGATACAGTCAGGCAGTTTTAGAAAACATTCCTTAATTGTTTTTCTAGATTTTGTGCTGTTTTGTGGATTTTGCACTCTTTGTCAACATTTTATAATTTGTAATTTAGTTCCTTTCTAAATATATAGCCATCATTGCATTTAATTTAATTTATTACTATTTTTAAATTAAGATGATTCCCATAACTGTAAAATTCAGGTCCTTTAAAACACAAATCAGCAGTCTTCTACCTCATTTGTGATTTTGGAGTATACACTTAAAGAAAGCAACAAGAGTAAAGCTAATTTATTTCAATTAAAACTCTGTTATTTTTGAAGAAGTCTTCAAATTACTACATTATCTTGAAATATCTTAGTAATATCTTGAAAACATGAGAAAATATATCTAAGGATTAAAATATTTGTTTAAATAGGATTATTATATAGCATATATAAGCATGTTTTATATGTTTATATCTTGCATAAATATGTAACATGATTGAGCATCTAATTCACATGTAGGGAATTCTTTATACTAAAAATCAAACCAAGAATAGAAACCTGTTGAATAAATGTGTTTTATAAGGAGTATATAAACATCTTGTGACCTAATAAAAACTTTTCCAGTTTACAGCATTAGTATCAAGAGAAAGATGGAGGTCATCATGCCATGTGGTCTATAATCTAAAAACTGAAGCAGCACCTGTTTCATTTAGACATGTGCACTTCAGAAAAAAAACTTATGATTTTTGTGTCCCTGTACTTGGTATATCAGAGAAAAGTCCATATTCTTGTCTCTTTTATGCTTATGGTAAAATCTGATTTTCTCTCTTTTCTTTCTTTTTTGCTTAGTCTGAGCCAAATTACAATTGGCTTCTATTACATGGATTTAAATGAAGACTAACTAATACAGCCAACAATTGGTTAATGATTTCCTGTATTAACAAAGTTTGCTTGAATGCAGATTTGTTCTGAAGGTATATCAGGTCAATGGAACATTTCAGTACTCTCTTCATAATATAGTGTACAAGTGAACTTGAGAGAAGTGAGCAATAATAATAATAAAAAGAAGAGGAGAAAAATAAGAGGAGGAAAAGGAAAAAGAAGAAGGATACTTATGAAGTGATTATATTTTACAGATTCATCTTCTCGGACTTATACTGAGAAATATTTGTCACAGAATTAAAGGATCATGTCCTATCATTTGTATTCCCATTATATATATTGAAACAAAAACAAAAACAAAACAGGCACATAAAGGTTAAGTCAGTTTCTCTAGCAGTAAGTTTTAAAACTTCCATGGTAAGACAGGAAGACTTCTTTCAGCAGTGACCAGCGTTTTTTTTTTTTTTTTTTTGCAGTACATGGGCCTCTCACTGTTGTGGCCTCTCCCATTGCGGAGCACAGGCTCTGGACACGCAAGCTCAGCATCCATGGCTCACGGGCCTAGCCGCTCCGCGGCATGTGGGATCTTCCTAGACCAGGGCATGAACCTGTGTCCCCTGCATCAGCAGGCGAACTCTCAACTACTGCACCACCAGGGAAGCCCTAGCAGTGACCAGCATTTAATCAGCACTGCAAGCCTACTTGATTTGCAGCATAGACTTCTAGAAAAATGAGAAGAAAACACATTTTTAAGAATTGAAATGCATTGTTGCAAGGCTAGCGTTATATTGAGCCCTGGGTACTAGTGTTGATGATAACTGTTTGCCACAATGAAAATATAATAAAAATGTTATATGTTTTAAAAATACCTAAATAAATAAATGTATTTTATTTCACACTCATTATGGCAAGTGCTAGCAACAGGATTATAAGAAAAACAGTGTCAATTTTTCAGAATCTTACAATACAGCAGGTGAGATTAACATGTGAAGGTATAAATTACAATAAAATGTGGTATGAGTTTTAACACCGATAAAACTGGGACCCATAGAATATAAACTCTGATCATCATCAAAAAGCACAAGTGAGACGAATATACAGTTTTAAAGTAAGTCCTATTCTTTATGAATATTCCTCAAAGGTCACTGAAGGAAACAAATATATGGTACATAAAATATTCTCACAAGATCATTTCAACTTTTCTTCCCATTTTTACCAGAATTACACATATTTCTGGGCCCACTCCTGAAACCTTTAAATTCAGCTCTTAACCCAATTAAGTACATGCAACTTATTTTGGTCTATTAAAATAACTCCTGAGACTCAGTAAGTGTTTTGACTGTAATCTGTAAGGCTAATCAAATATAGCTATACATATATACTCTAATTAGTTTTGTTTTGTTTTGTTTTTCACCTCAGAGGCATAGGCTAGCACTTCTGAAACTACTTTCTATGTACACTAGGGTTAACCAGATAAGTAAACAAATGGTAGGTAGTCAAAGTCAGGTTTCTCATTGTCAAAAACAGATCCAAATAAGCAAGAGAGAGAAGCTGGAATGTACCCTGTGTATTGAATAAGAGACTGAGATTTATAAATTCATATTAATATAATTATACAGAAACTCATATTGCAAAATTTGTACCAAAATACATTGCATACAATTTCTAGTTCTGTTATGATAGCAATGAACACATATAGTGCCCTGATGTTACTTTCTAATACCATTCTCCAGTAAAAGAAGCTAAGTGTCCTTGGAGAAATAGCTGACTCAAGGCTTGTAAGGCAAAAGAAGATGAGCATGAACACCTTTTAAAGAAAGTAACTAATAATAACAAAACAAAACAAAAACAAACAAAAAATTCAAAACAAAAATACTACTCTGGAGCATGTCAAAGGACCCAGGAGCCAACTAATAAGAGCTCCTAAGAGCCAAAGCTAGGACAATCTGAGAAACAAAATAAATAATGAGATTATTGGATTAAAAACAACAAAGAAAAGAATATCCATCAGTACATACACACACACACATAGAAAGATAGATTAGATAGATAGATAAAGAGGGAACAAACATTATTTATAGAAGAGTTACAAATGTATAAGAAATGAGAGAAATAGAAAGTCACCACTAGACTCCACAGTAAAGTTGCTGCAGGCAACATGCACTAACCCATGCTAAAATTAATTGCTGACACTTCACAGAGAAATAGAATAATTATCTAATCTCCATTTATTGCTCTCAAGATATTTAAAAAATTAATGTGGTTGCTTTAACAAATGTATTAGTCCACTCATCTTGCCATAACAAAACACCATAGAGTGGTTGGTTAAACAGCAGAAATTTATTTCTCAAATTCTGGAGGCTGGGAATTCCAAAATCAAGGTTCCTGGTTAGAGCTCTCTTTCTGCTTTGAAGATCACCACCAGCTCACTGTGTGTGCTTGTTTGGCCCTTCACTGCTGTATGATCAGAGAGAGGAAGGAAGGGAGGGAGAGCAAGAGAGAGAGAGAGAGAGAGAGAGAACAAAAGAGAACAAACTGGTGTCATTTTAAACAGATTTATTGATGTATAATTGATATACCAAGAATTGTACATATTTAATGTATATGAGTTGATGAGTTTGGTGGTGTCTCTTCTTGCAAGCTCACTAAACCCATCATAAGGGCTCTGCCCTCATGATCTCATCTAATCTTAATTACCTCCAAAAAGCCCCTCATCTCTAAACACCATACCACTGGGGGTTAGGGATTCTACATATAAATTTGTGGGAGGGGTACAAATATTCAGTCCATAACAACGCATGTCCACAAATTCTTTGATACCCTTTCTCCAGGAGGGAGTACTAATCCCCTCCACTTGAGTGTAGATTGGAAGGATTTAGGGAATTAATTCTACCAAATAGATTAGAGAAAATGAAAAATAATAGATTTACAGTGAAGTAAACTGTCAGGCACCACCTTAAATATGAAATGTATGTTAATAACAGCAATATTAAGTCATGTTGATATTCTGTATTCCCTGGCATGTGATGGTAAAAGTCACACTTCACCTCTGAGATATTCAACCCCAAAGTCTAAAACCCAAGTAATCATAAGAAAACTTGAGAGGAACTTGTATGTTGGGACATAGTACAAAACATCAGATCAATATTTCGCAAAAAGAAACAATCATCACAAACAAGGAAAGACCGAGAAACTGTCACACATTGAAGGTGACTACAAAGACATTTAATCACAGATAATTAAATACAATTTGGTATCTTGGACTACACTGTGAAATAGAGAAAGGACATTAGTGGGAAAATTAGTGATAGGGAAAATAGTCGAGTATAGTTAAGAGTATTTTACCTATGTTAATTCCTAGTTTTAATAAATATTCAGTGGTTACTTAAAATGTTAACATTATGCAAGCTAGTTCAAAAGTATGCAAGAACATAAATGGGTGTTGAATTTTGTCAAAAGCTTTTTATGCATCTGTTGAGATAATCATATGGTTTCTATTCTTTAATTTATTAATATGGGGTATCACTTTGATTGATTTGTGTATATGGAAGAATCCTTGCATCCCTGAGATAAATCCCACTTGATCATGCATGGTGGATGATCCTTTTAATGTGATTGGCCCATTTATATTTTCTATTTCTTCCTGGTTCAGTTTTGGAAGGTTGTACCTTTCTAAGAATTGTCCACTTCCTCCAGCTTGTCCACTTTATTAGCCTAAGTTGCTTGTATTAGTTTCTTATGATCCTTTGTATTTCTGTGTCGGCTGTAACTTTTCCTTTTCCATTTCTAATTTTATTGATTTGAGTCCTCTCCTTTTTTTCATGATGAGTCTGGCTAAAGGTTTATCAGTCTTGCTTACCTTATCAAGAACCAACTTTTAGCTTCATTAATTTTTGCTATTGTTTTCTTTTGTTCTATTCCATTTATTTCTGTTTGATTTTTATGATTTCTTTCCTTCTATTAACTTTGAGTTTTGTTTATTTTCTTTGTTCTCTAGCTGCTTTAGGTCTAAGGTTAGGTTTTTTTTTTTAATATAACATCTTTATTGAAGTATAATTGCTTTACAATGGTGTGTTAATTTCTGCTTTATAAGAAAGTGAATCAGCTATACATATACATATATCCTTACATCTCCTCCCTCTTGTGTCTCCCTCCCACCCTCCCTATCCCACACCTCTAAGTGGTCACAAAGCACCGAGCTGATCTCCCTGGGCCATGCGGCTGCTTCCCACTAGCTATCTATTTTACATTTGGTAGTGTATATATGTCCATGCCACTCTCTCACTTCGTTCCAGCTTACTCGTCCAACTCCCCGTGTCCTCAAGTCCATTCTATACATCTGCATCTTTATCTCTGTCCTGCCCCTAGGATCTTCAGAACCTTTTCTTTTTCTTTTTCTTTTTTTATGTTCCATATATATGTCTTAGCATATGGTATTTGTTTTTCTCTTTCTGACTTACTTCACTCTGTACGACAGATTCTAGGTCCGTCCACCACACTACAAATAACTCAATTCCATTTCTTTTTATGGCTGAGTGATATTCCACTGTAAATATGTGCCACATCTTTATCCATTCATCTGTCATTGGACACTTAGGTTGCTTCCATGTCCTGGGTATTGTAAATAGAGCTGCAGTGAACATTGTGGTACATGATTCTTTTTGATTTATGGTTTTCTCAGGGTAGATGTCCAGTACTGGAATGGCTGGGTCATATGGTAGTTCTAATTTTAGTTCTTTAAGGAATCTCCATACTGTTCTCAATAGTAGATGTAGCAATTTACATTCCCACCAACAGTGCAAGAGGGTTCCCTCTTCTCCACACAGTCTCCAGCATTTATTGTTTGTAGATTTTTGGATGATGGCCATTCTGACCAGTGTGAGGTGATACCTCATTGTAGTTTTGATTTGCATTTCTCTAATGATAGTGACGTTGAGCATCCTCTCAGGTGTTTGTTGGAAATCTGTATATCTTCTTTGGAGAATTGTCTATTTAGGTCCTCTGTCCATTTTTGAATTGGGTTGTTTGCTTTTTGATATTGAGCTTCATATGCTCCTTGTAAAATTTGGAGATTAATCCTTTGTCAGTTGCTTCACTTACAATATTTTCTCTCATTCTGAGGGTTGTCTTTTCCTCTTGTTTATGGTTTCCTTTGCTGTTCAAAAGTTATTAATTTCTTTAGGTCCAAATTGTGTATTTTTGTTTATATTTCCATTTTCTAGGAGGTGGGTCAAACAGGATCTTGCAGCGATTTATGTCAGAGAGTGTTCTGCCTATGTTTCCTCAAAGAATTGTATAGTGTGTGGCCTTACATTTAAGTCTCTAAGCCATTTTGAGTTTATTTTTGTGTATGGTGTTAGGAGGTGTTCTAATTTCAATCTTTTATATGGAGCTGTCCAGTTTTCCCACCACCACTTATTGAAGAGGTTATCTTTTCTCCATTGTATATTCTTGCCTCCTTTATAAAAAATAAGGTGACCACATGTGTGTGGGTTTTTCTCTGGGTTTCTATCCTGTTCCATTGATCTATATTTCTGTTTTTCTGCCAGAACCATACTGTGTTGATTACTGTACCTTTCTAGCATACTCTAAAATCTGGGAGCCTGATTCCTCCAGCTCCGTTTTTCTTTCTCGAGATTGCTTTGGCTAGTTTATTTTTCTGTATGGTGTTAGGAGGTGTTCTAATTTCAATCTTTTATATGGAGCTGTCCAGTTTTCCCACCACCACTTATTGAAGAGGCTATCTTTTCTCCATTGTATATTCTTGCCTCCTTTATAAAAAATAAGGTGACCACATGTGTGTGGGTTTTTCTCTGGGTTTCTATCCTGTTCCATTGATCTATATTTCTGTTTTTCTGCCAGAACCATACTGTGTTGATTACTGTACCTTTCTAGCATACTCTAAAATCTGGGAGCCTGATTCCTCCAGCTCCGTTTTTCTTTCTCGAGATTGCTTTGGCTATTCAGGGTCTTTTGTGTTTCCATACAAATTTTTTGTTCTATTTCTGTGAAAAATGCTATTGGTGGTTTGATAGGGATTGCATTGAATCTGTAGATTGCTTTGGGTAGTGTAGTCATTTTCAGAATGTTGATTCTTCCAATCCAACAACATGGTATATCCCTCCATCTCTTTTATCATCTTTAATTTCTTTCATCAGTGTCTTATTTTTTCTGCATACAGGTCTTTTGCTCCTTAGGTAGGTTTATTCCTAGGTATTTTGTTGTTGTTGCAATGGTAAATGGGAGTGATTCCTTAATTTCTCTTTCAGATTTTTCATCATTACTCTATAGGAATGCAAGTGATTTCTGTGCATTAATTTTGTATCTTGCTACCTTACATAATTCATTGATTACCTCTAGTAGGTTTCTGGTAACTTCTTTAGGAATCTCTGTGTGTAGTACCATCAAATCTTCAAACAGTGACAGCTTTACTTCTTATTCTCTAATTTGGATTCCTTTTATTTCTTTTTCTTCTTTGATTGCTGTGGCTAAAACTTCCAAAACTATGTTGAATAATAGTGGTGAGAGTGGACAACCTTGTCTTTTTCCTGACCTTAGTGGAAATGGTTTCAGTTTTTCACCATTTGGAAAGATGTTGGCTGTAGGTTTGTCATATATGGCCTTTATTAGGTTGAAGTAAGTTCCCTCTGTGCCTACATTCATTCAGGAGGGTTTTTATCATAAATTGGTGTTGAATTTTATTGAAAGCTTTTTCTGCATCTATTGAGAAGAACATATGGTTTTTATCCTTCAGTTTGCTAATATGGTTTATCACATTGATTGATTTGCATATATTGAAGAATCCTTGCATCCCTGGGATAAACCCACTTGACCAAGGTGTATGATCCTTTTATTGTGCTGTTGGATTCTGTTTGCTAGTATTTTGTTGAGGATTTTTGCATCTATGTTCATCAGTGATATTGGCCTATAGTTTTCTTTCTTTGTGACATCTTTGGTTTTGACATCAGGGTGATTGTAGCCCCGTAGAAGGAGTTTGGGAGTGTTCCTCTCTCCGCTATATTTTGGAAGAGTTTAAGAAGGATAGGTGTTAACTATTCTCTAATTGTTTGATACAATTCCCCTGTAAAGCCATCTGGCCCTGAGCTTTTGTTTGTTGGAAGATTTTTAATCACTCTCTCAATTTCAGGGTTTGTGATTGGTCTGTTTATATTTTCTATTTCTTCCTGGTTCATCTCTGAAGTTCTTGATTTTCTAAGAACTTGTCCATTTCTTCCAGGTTGTCAATTTTATTGGCACATAGTTGCATTTAGTAATGTCTCATGATTCTTTGTATTTCTGCAGTGTCAGTTGTTACTTCTCCTTTTTCATTTCTAATTCTATTGATTTGAGTCTTCTACCTTTTTTCCTTGCTGAGTCTGGCTAATCATTTATCAATTTTGTTTATATTCTTAAAGAACCAGGTTTTAGTTTTATTGATCTTTGCTATTGTTTCCTTCATTTCTTTTTCATTTATTTCTGATATGATCTTTATGATTCTTTTCCTTCTGCTAACTTTGGGGTATTTTTATTCTTCTTTCTCTAATTGCTTTTGGTGTAAGGTTAGGTTGTTTATTTGAGATTTTTCTTGTTTCCTGAGGTAGGATTGTATTGCTATAAATTTCCCTCTTAGGCCTGCTTTTGCTGCATCCCATAGGTTTTGGGTCATCATGTTTTCATTGTCAATTGTCTCTAGGTATTTTTTGATTTCCTCTTTGATTTCCTCAGTGATCTCTTGGTTATTAAGTAGTGTATTGTTTAGGCTCCATGTATTCCTATTTTTTACAGATTTTTTGCTGTAATTGATATCTAGTCTCATAGTGTTGTGGTCTGAAAGATACATGATACAATTTCAATTTTCTTAAATTTACCAAGGCTTGATTTGTGACACAAGATATGATCTATCCTTAAGAATGTTCCATGAGCACTGGAGAAGAAAGTGTATTTTATTGTTTTTGGATGGATTGTCCTATAAATATCAATTAAGTCCACCTTGCTTAATTTATCATTTAAAGCTTTTTTTTTGCTTATTTATTATTATTATTTTTTTGGATGATCTGTCCATTGGTGAACGTTGGGTGTTAAAGTCCACTACTATGATTGTGTTACTGTCGATTTCCCTTTTTATGGTTGTTAACGTTTGCCTTAAGTATTGACGTGCTCCTATGTTGGGTGCATAAATATTTACAATTGTTATATCTTTTTCTTAGTTTGATCCTTTTATCATTATGTAGTGTCCTTCTATGTCTCTTGTAGTAGTCTTTATTTTAAAGTCTATTTTGTCTGAAATGAGAATTGCTTCTCCAGCTTTCTTTTGATTTCCATTTGCATGGAATATCTTTCTACATCCCCTCTCCTTCAGTCTGTATGTATCCCTTGGTCTGAAGTGGGTCTCTTGTAGACAGCATATATATAGGTCTTGTTTTTATATCCATTCAGCCAGTCTGTGACTTTTGGTAGGAGCATTTAATCTACTTACATTTAAGGTAATTATCAATATATATGTTCTTATTAGCATTTTCTTAATTGTTTTGGGTTTGTTATTATAGGCCTTTTCTTTCTCTTGTGTTTCTGACTAGGGAAGTACCTTTAGCATTTGTTGTAAACCTGTTTTGGTAATGCTGAATTCTCTTAGCTTTTTCTTGTCTGTAAACGTTTTGATTTCTCCATCGAATCTGAATGAGATCCTTGCTGGGTAGAGTATTCTTGGTTGTAGCATTTTCCCTTTCATCACTTTAAGTATGTCCTGCCACTCCCTTCTGGCTTGCATAGTTTCTGCTGAAAGACCAGCTGTTAATCTTATGGGGATTTCCTTGTATGCGATTTGTTGTTTTTTCCTTGCTGCTTTTAATATTTTTTCTTTGTATAATTTTTTATTGTTTGATTAATATGTGTCTTGGTGTGTTTCTCCTTGGATTTATCTTGTACGGGGCTCTCTGCACTCCTGGAGTTGATTGACTATTTCCTTTCTCAAATTAGGGAAGTTTTCAAGTAAAATCTCTTCAAATATTGTGTCAGTCCCTTTCTTTTTCTTTTCTTCTTCTGGGACCACTATAATTCGAATGTTGGTGCACTTAATGTTGTCCCAGAGGTCTCTGATACTGTCCTCAATTCTTTTCATTCCTTTTTCTTTATTCTTCCCTGTGGTAGTTATTTCCACTATTTTATCTTCCAGGTCACTTATCTGTTCTTCTTCCTCAGTTATCTGCTATTGATTCCTTCCAGAGAATTTTAAATGTCATTGATTGTGTTGTTCATCATGTTTGTTTGCTCTTTAGTTCTTCTAGGTCCTTGTTAAACTTTTCCTATATTTTCTCCATTCTATTTCCAAGATTTTGCGTCACCTTTACTCTCATTACTCTGAATTCTTTTTCAAGTAGACTTCCTATTTCCTTTTCACTTGTTTGGTCTGATGGGTTTTTAGATTGCTCCTTCATCTGCTGTGTGTTTCTCTGTCTTCTTATTTTGCTTAACTTACTGTGTTTGGGGTCTCCTCTTCATGGACTGCAGGTTTGTAGTTTCCATTGTTTTTGGTGTCTGTCCCCAGTGACTATGGTTCTTCAGTGTGTTGTGTAGGCTTCCTGGTGGTGGGGACTGGTGCCTGTGTTCTGGTGGATGAGACTGGATCTTGTGTTTGTGCTTGGCAGAACTGTGTCTGGTGGTGTGTTTTGGGGTGTCTGTGACCTTATTATGACTTTAGGCAGCCTCTCTGTTGATGCGTGGGTTTGTGTTCCTTTCTTCTTAGTTGTTTGGTATAGGGTGTTCAGCACTGGGCCTTGCTATTCGATGAGTGGAGCTGGGTTTTATTGTTGAGATGGAGATCTCTGGGAGAGATTTCACCATTTGATATTACGTGGAGGCAGGATGTCTCTGGTGGACCAATGTCCTGAACTCGGCTCTCCCACCTCAGAGGCACAGGCCTGACAGCTGGTCGGAGCACCAAGACCTTGTTTAGCCACAGGGCTCAGAAGAAAAGTGAGAAAAAAAGAATGAAAAAATAGAATAAAATAAAATAAAGTTATTAAAATAAAATATAAAGTGTGTTTTGGGGTGTCTGTGACCTTATTATGACTTTAGGCAGCCTCTCTGTTGATGGGTGGGTTTGTGTTCCTTTCTTCTTAGTTGTTTGGTATAGGGTGTTCAGCACTGGGCCTTGCTGTTCGATGAGTGGAGCTGGGTTTTATTGTTGAGATGGAGATCTCTGGGAGAGATTTCACCATTTGATATTACGTGGAGGCAGGATGTCTCTGGTGGACCAATGTCCTGAACTCGGCTCTCCCACCTCAGAGGCACAGGCCTGACAGCTGGTCGGAGCACCAAGACCTTGTTTAGCCACAGGGCTCAGAAGAAAAGTGAGAAAAAAAGAATGAAAAAATAGAATAAAATAAAATAAAGTTATTAAAATAAAATATAAAAAATAAATTATTAAACATAAAAAATTTTTAAAAGTATAAAAAACAAAGAAACAAAAATAAACTGAAAGACAGAATCCTAGGACTAATGGTAAAAGCAAAGCTATACAGACAAAATTACACAAAGAAGTATACACATACACACTCACCAAAAGAGAACAAGCAAAAATATATATATATATATATAATTTTTTAACAAGGAGGAGAGCAACCACATTAATAAACAAACCTACCAATGATAATAATCTCTAAATACTAAACTAAGATAAACATAAAACCAGAAACAAATTGAATACAGAAAGCAATCTCCAAGTCTATAGTTGCTCCCAAAGTACACTGACTCAGTTTTGGGATGATTCATTGTCTATTCATGTATTCCATAGGTGCTGGCTACATCAAGTTGATTTTGGAGATTTAATCCACTGTTTCTGAGGCTGCTGGGAGAAATTGCCCTTTCTTTTATTTGTTCTCACATGTCCTGTGATTTAGCTTAGATTTGACCCCACCTCTGAATGTAGGTCACCCTCTGACATCTATCATTCACTGAGACAGGACGGGGTTAAAGTAGCAGCTGATTAGGGTGCTCTGTCTCCCTCAGGCTGCGGGGAAGGAGGAGTATGGAATGCGGGATGAGCCTGCAGCTGCAGAGGCCATCATGATGTTGCAAGAGCATGAGGCATGCTGTGTGTTCTCCGGGGAAGCTGTCCCTGGATCATGGGACCCTGGCAGTTGCGGGCTGCACAGCCTCCCAGGAGTGGATGTGTGGTTAGTGACCTGTGCCTGCACACAGGGTTCTTGGTGGCTGCAGCAACAACCTTAGTGTTTCATGCCCATCTCTTATGTCCAGGCTGATAGCTGTGGCTCATGCCCATCTCTGGAGCTTGTTTAGGCAGTGATCTGAATGCCCTCTTCTCGTGCACCCCAAAACAATGGTCTGTTGCCCCTGAGGCAGTTCCAGACCTTTTCCTGGACTCACGCCCCATCACCTGTAGTGCACCAACACCCTTCAGGCTGTTTTCACTCAGCCAACTACACTCCTCTTCCTGGGATCTGACCTCTGAAGCCAGAGCCTCAGCTCCAAGCCCCCACCTGCCCTGGTGGGTGAGCAGACAACCCTCTCTGGCTGGCTAATGCTGGTCAACACTGATCCTCTGTGTGGGAATCTCTCCACTTTGCCCTCTGCACCCCTATTGCTGCGCTATCCTCTGTGGCTCCAATGCTTCACCTCCTCCACCCCCTGTCTCTGCCAGTGAAGGGTTTCCTTGTGAAGAAACATTTCCTCCTTCACAGCTCCCTCCCACTGGTGCAGGTCCCTTCCCTATTCTTTTGTCTCTGTTTTTCCTCTTTTCTTTTGCTCTAACCAGGTATGTGGGAAATTTCTTGCCTTTTGGCAAGTCTGCCAGCATTCAGTAGGTGTTCTGTAGGAGTTGTTCTACATGTAGATGTATTTCTGATGTATTTTTGGGGAGGAAGGTGATCTCCACCTCTTATTTCTCCCCCATCTGAAGGTCCTCTCCCAGTTAGGTTGTTTATTTGTGATTTTTCTTGTTTCTTGAGGTAGGATTAAATTGTTATAAACCTTCCTTTTAGGATTGCTTTTGCTTCATCCCATAGGTTTTGGGTCATCATGTTTTCATTGTCATATCTCTCTATGTATTTTTTAAATTTCCTCTTTTATTTCTTCAGTGATCTCTTAGTTATGTAATAACATTTTGCTTAGCCTCCATGTGTTTGTGTTTTTAAGTGGGCAGAGAGGGAAACTACCTTATCATAATAAAGGCCATCTACAAGAAACCCACAGCAAACATCATTCTCAATGGTGAAAAACTGAAAGCATTTCCTTTAAGATCATGAACAAGACAAGGATGTCCTCTCTCACCACGATTATTCAACACACTTTTGGAAGTTATAGCCACAGCAGTCAGCGAAGAAAAAAAAATAAAAGGAATCCAAATTGGAAAAGAAGATGAAAAACCATCACTATTTGCAGATGACATGATACTATACATAGAAAATCCTAAAGATGCCACCAGAAAACTACTAGAGCTAATCGATGAATTTGGTAAAGTTGCAGGATAAGAACTTAATGGAGAGAAATTTATTGTATTCTATACACTAACAACAAAACATCAGAAAGATAAATTAAGGAAACAATCCCATTTACCATAGCAATAAAAATAATAAAATGCCTAGGAATAAACCAACCTACCTAAGGAAGTAAGAGACCTGTAGTCAGAAAACTCTAAGATGCTGATGAAAGAATTCAAAGATGTCACATACAGATGGAGAGATATACCATGTTCCTGGATTGGAAGAATCAATATTGTGAAAATAACTATACTACCCAAAGCAAACTACAGATTCAAGGCAATCTCTATCAAATTACCAATGGCATTTTTCAGAGGACTAAAGCAAAAAATTTTACAATTTGTATGGAAACACAAAAGACCCCGAATAGCCAAAGCAAGCTTGAGAAAGAAAAACAGAGCAGGAGAAATCAGGAGTCCTGACTGCAAACTATACTACAAAGCTACAGTAATCAAGACAGTATGGTACTGGCACAAAATAGAAACATAGAATTATGGAACAGGATAGAAAGTCCAGAGATAAAACCACACACTTATGGTAACCTAAACTATGACAAATGAGTCAAGAATATACAATGGAGAAAAGACAGTCTCTTCAATAAGTGGTGATGAGGAACTGGACAGCTACATGTAAAAGAATAAATTAGATCACTCCCTAACACCATACACAAAAATAAACTCAAAATGGATTAAAGACTTCAATAGGAAGAACCCTCTTTGACATAAATCACAGCAAGATCTTTTTTGACCCACATCCTAGAGTAATGAAAATAAAAACAAAAGTAAACAAATGGGACCTAATTAATCTTAAAAGCTTTTGCACAACAAAGAAACCATACACAAGACAAACAGACAGCCCTCAGAATGGGAGAAAATATTTGCAAGAGGAGCAACTGACAAGTGATTCATCTCCAAAATACACCAATAGCTCATACAGCTCAATATCAAAAAAAACTAACAACCCAATCCAAAAATGGACAGAAGACTTAAATAGACATTTCTCCAAAGAAGACATACAGATGGCCAAGAGGCACATGAAAAGATGCTCAAAATCACTAATTATTAGAGAAATGCAGATAAAACTACAATGAGGTATCACCTCACACTGGTCAGAATGGCCCTCATCAAAAAAATTTACAAAAACTAAATGGTGGAGAGGGTGTGGAGAAAAGGCAACCCTCCTACACTGTTGATGGTAATGTAAATTGATACAGTCACTATGGAGAACAGTATGGATGTTCCTTAAAAAAATTAAAAATAGAATTACCATAAGACTGAGCAATCCCACTACTGGGCATACACCCTGAGAAAACCATAATTCAAAAAGACACATCCACCCCAATGTTCATTGCAGCACTATTTACAATAGC
>NC_041226.1:43943301-43967156 GCF_002837175.3 Physeter macrocephalus | reverse complement strand
AGGTTTTGGGTCATCATGTTTTCATTGTCAATTGTCTCTAGGTATTTTTTGATTTCCTCTTTGATTTCCTCAGTGATCTCTTGGTTATTAAGTAGTGTATTGTTTAGGCTCCATGTATTCCTATTTTTTACAGATTTTTTGCTGTAATTGATATCTAGTCTCATAGTGTTGTGGTCTGAAAGATACATGATACAATTTCAATTTTCTTAAATTTACCAAGGCTTGATTTGTGACACAAGATATGATCTATCCTTAAGAATGTTCCATGAGCACTGGAGAAGAAAGTGTATTTTATTGTTTTTGGATGGATTGTCCTATAAATATCAATTAAGTCCACCTTGCTTAATTTATCATTTAAAGCTTTTTTTTTGCTTATTTATTATTATTATTTTTTTGGATGATCTGTCCATTGGTGAACGTTGGGTGTTAAAGTCCACTACTATGATTGTGTTACTGTCGATTTCCCTTTTTATGGTTGTTAACGTTTGCCTTAAGTATTGACGTGCTCCTATGTTGGGTGCATAAATATTTACAATTGTTATATCTTTTTCTTAGTTTGATCCTTTTATCATTATGTAGTGTCCTTCTATGTCTCTTGTAGTAGTCTTTATTTTAAAGTCTATTTTGTCTGAAATGAGAATTGCTTCTCCAGCTTTCTTTTGATTTCCATTTGCATGGAATATCTTTCTACATCCCCTCTCCTTCAGTCTGTATGTATCCCTTGGTCTGAAGTGGGTCTCTTGTAGACAGCATATATATAGGTCTTGTTTTTATATCCATTCAGCCAGTCTGTGACTTTTGGTAGGAGCATTTAATCTACTTACATTTAAGGTAATTATCAATATATATGTTCTTATTAGCATTTTCTTAATTGTTTTGGGTTTGTTATTATAGGCCTTTTCTTTCTCTTGTGTTTCTGACTAGGGAAGTACCTTTAGCATTTGTTGTAAACCTGTTTTGGTAATGCTGAATTCTCTTAGCTTTTTCTTGTCTGTAAACGTTTTGATTTCTCCATCAAATCTGAATGAGATCCTTGCTGGGTAGAGTATTCTTGGTTGTAGCATTTTCCCTTTCATCACTTTAAGTATGTCCTGCCACTCCCTTCTGGCTTGCATAGTTTCTGCTGAAAGACCAGCTGTTAATCTTATGGGGATTTCCTTGTATGCGATTTGTTGTTTTTTCCTTGCTGCTTTTAATATTTTTTCTTTGTATAATTTTTTATTGTTTGATTAATATGTGTCTTGGTGTGTTTCTCCTGGGATTTATCTTGTACGGGGCTCTCTGCACTCCTGGAGTTGATTGACTATTTCCTTTCTCAAATTAGGGAAGTTTTCAAGTAAAATCTCTTCAAATATTGTGTCAGTCCCTTTCTTTTTCTTTTCTTCTTCTGGGACCACTATAATTCGAATGTTGGTGCACTTAATGTTGTCCCAGAGGTCTCTGATACTGTCCTCAATTCTTTTCATTCCTTTTTCTTTATTCTTCCCTGTGGTAGTTATTTCCACTATTTTATCTTCCAGGTCACTTATCTGTTCTTCTTCCTCAGTTATCTGCTATTGATTCCTTCCAGAGAATTTTAAATGTCATTGATTGTGTTGTTCATCATGTTTGTTTGCTCTTTAGTTCTTCTAGGTCCTTGTTAAACTTTTCCTATATTTTCTCCATTCTATTTCCAAGATTTTGCGTCACCTTTACTCTCATTACTCTGAATTCTTTTTCAAGTAGACTTCCTATTTCCTTTTCACTTGTTTGGTCTGATGGGTTTTTAGATTGCTCCTTCATCTGCTGTGTGTTTCTCTGTCTTCTTATTTTGCTTAACTTACTGTGTTTGGGGTCTCCTCTTCATGGACTGCAGGTTTGTAGTTTCCATTGTTTTTGGTGTCTGTCCCCAGTGACTATGGTTCTTCAGTGTGTTGTGTAGGCTTCCTGGTGGTGGGGACTGGTGCCTGTGTTCTGGTGGATGAGACTGGATCTTGTGTTTGTGCTTGGCAGAACTGTGTCTGGTGGTGTGTTTTGGGGTGTCTGTGACCTTATTATGACTTTAGGCAGCCTCTCTGTTGATGGGTGGGTTTGTGTTCCTTTCTTCTTAGTTGTTTGGTATAGGGTGTTCAGCACTGGGCCTTGCTGTTCGATGAGTGGAGCTGGGTTTTATTGTTGAGATGGAGATCTCTGGGAGAGATTTCACCATTTGATATTACGTGGAGGCAGGATGTCTCTGGTGGACCAATGTCCTGAAATCGGCTCTCCCACCTCAGAGGCACAGGCCTGACAGCTGGTCGGAGCACCAAGACCTTGTTTAGCCACAGGGCTCAGAAGAAAAGTGAGAAAAAAAAGAATGAAAAAATAGAATAAAATAAAATAAAGTTATTAAAATAAAATATAAAAAATAAATTATTAAACATAAAAAATTTTAAAAAGTATAAAAAGCAAAGAAACAAAAATAAACTGAAAGACAGAATCCTAGGACTAATGGTAAAAGCAAAGCTATACAGACAAAATTACACAAAGAAGTATACACATACACACTCACCAAAAGAGAACAAGCAAAAATATATATATATATATATAATTTTTTAACAAGGAGGAGAGCAACCACATTAATAAACAAACCTACCAATGATAATAATCTCTAAATACTAAACTAAGATAAACATAAAACCAGAAACAAATTGAATACAGAAAGCAATCTCCAAGTCTATAGTTGCTCCCAAAGTACACTGACTCAGTTTTGGGATGATTCATTGTCTATTCATGTATTCCATAGATGCTGGCTACATCAAGTTGATTTTGGAGATTTAATCCACTGTTTCTGAGGCTGCTGGGAGAAATTGCCCTTTCTTTTATTTGTTCTCACATGTCCTGTGATTTAGCTTAGATTTGACCCCACCTCTGAATGTAGGTCACCCTCTGACATCTATCATTCACTGAGACAGGACGGGGTTAAAGTAGCAGCTGATTAGGGTGCTCTGTCTCCCTCAGGCTGCGGGGAAGGAGGAGTATGGAATGCGGGATGAGCCTGCAGCTGCAGAGGCCATCATGATGTTGCAAGAGCATGAGGCATGCTGTGTGTTCTCCGGGGAAGCTGTCCCTGGATCATGGGACCCTGGCAGTTGCGGGCTGCACAGCCTCCCAGGAGTGGATGTGTGGTTAGTGACCTGTGCCTGCACACAGGGTTCTTGGTGGCTGCAGCAACAACCTTAGTGTTTCATGCCCATCTCTTATGTCCAGGCTGATAGCTGTGGCTCATGCCCATCTCTGGAGCTTGTTTAGGCAGTGATCTGAATGCCCTCTTCTCGTGCACCCCAAAACAATGGTCTGTTGCCCCTGAGGCAGTTCCAGACCTTTTCCTGGACTCACGCCCCATCACCTGTAGTGCACCAACACCCTTCAGGCTGTTTTCACTCAGCCAACTACACTCCTCTTCCTGGGATCTGACCTCTGAAGCCAGAGCCTCAGCTCCAAGCCCCCACCTGCCCTGGTGGGTGAGCAGACAACCCTCTCTGGCTGGCGAATGCTGGTCAACACTGATCCTCTGTGTGGGAATCTCTCCACTTTGCCCTCTGCACCCCTATTGCTGCGCTATCCTCTGTGGCTCCAATGCTTCACCTCCTCCACCCCCTGTCTCTGCCAGTGAAGGGTTTCCTTGTGAAGAAACATTTCCTCCTTCACAGCTCCCTCCCACTGGTGCAGGTCCCTTCCCTATTCTTTTGTCTCTGTTTTTCCTCTTTTCTTTTGCTCTAACCAGGTATGTGGGAAATTTCTTGCCTTTTGGCAAGTCTGCCAGCATTCAGTAGGTGTTCTGTAGGAGTTGTTCTACATGTAGATGTATTTCTGATGTATTTTTGGGGAGGAAGGTGATCTCCACCTCTTATTTCTCCCCCATCTGAAGGTCCTCTCCCAGTTAGGTTGTTTATTTGTGATTTTTCTTGTTTCTTGAGGTAGGATTAAATTGTTATAAACCTTCCTTTTAGGATTGCTTTTGCTTCATCCCATAGGTTTTGGGTCATCATGTTTTCATTGTCATATCTCTCTATGTATTTTTTAAATTTCCTCTTTTATTTCTTCAGTGATCTCTTAGTTATGTAATAACATTTTGCTTAGCCTCCATGTGTTTGTGTTTTTAAGTGGGCAGAGAGGGAAACTACCTTATCATAATAAAGGCCATCTACAAGAAACCCACAGCAAACATCATTCTCAATGGTGAAAAACTGAAAGCATTTCCTTTAAGATCATGAACAAGACAAGGATGTCCTCTCTCACCACGATTATTCAACACACTTTTGGAAGTTATAGCCACAGCAGTCAGCGAAGAAAAAAAAATAAAAGGAATCCAAATTGGAAAAGAAGATGAAAAACCATCACTATTTGCAGATGACATGATACTATACATAGAAAATCCTAAAGATGCCACCAGAAAACTACTAGAGCTAATCGATGAATTTGGTAAAGTTGCAGGATAAGAACTTAATGGAGAGAAATTTATTGTATTCTATACACTAACAACAAAACATCAGAAAGATAAATTAAGGAAACAATCCCATTTACCATAGCAATAAAAATAATAAAATGCCTAGGAATAAACCAACCTACCTAAGGAAGTAAGAGACCTGTAGTCAGAAAACTCTAAGATGCTGATGAAAGAATTCAAAGATGTCACATACAGATGGAGAGATATACCATGTTCCTGGATTGGAAGAATCAATATTGTGAAAATAACTATACTACCCAAAGCAAACTACAGATTCAAGGCAATCTCTATCAAATTACCAATGGCATTTTTCAGAGGACTAAAGCAAAAAATTTTACAATTTGTATGGAAACACAAAAGACCCCGAATAGCCAAAGCAAGCTTGAGAAAGAAAAACAGAGCAGGAGAAATCAGGAGTCCTGACTGCAAACTATACTACAAAGCTACAGTAATCAAGACAGTATGGTACTGGCACAAAATAGAAACATAGAATGATGGAACAGGATAGAAAGTCCAGAGATAAAACCACACACTTATGGTAACCTAAACTATGACAAATGAGTCAAGAATATACAATGGAGAAAAGACAGTCTCTTCAATAAGTGGTGATGAGGAACTGGACAGCTACATGTAAAAGAATAAATTAGATCACTCCCTAACACCATACACAAAAATAAACTCAAAATGGATTAAAGACTTCAATAGGAAGAACCCTCTTTGACATAAATCACAGCAAGATCTTTTTTGACCCACATCCTAGAGTAATGAAAATAAAAACAAAAGTAAACAAATGGGACCTAATTAATCTTAAAAGCTTTTGCACAACAAAGAAACCATACACAAGACAAACAGACAGCCCTCAGAATGGGAGAAAATATTTGCAAGAGGAGCAACTGACAAGTGATTCATCTCCAAAATACACCAATAGCTCATACAGCTCAATATCAAAAAAAACTAACAACCCAATCCAAAAATGGACAGAAGACTTAAATAGACATTTCTCCAAAGAAGACATACAGATGGCCAAGAGGCACATGAAAAGATGCTCAAAATCACTAATTATTAGAGAAATGCAGATAAAACTACAATGAGGTATCACCTCACACTGGTCAGAATGGCCCTCATCAAAAAAATTTACAAAAACTAAATGGTGGAGAGGGTATGGAGAAAAGGGAACCCTCCTACACTGTTGATGGTAATGTAAATTGATACAGTCACTATGGAGAACAGTATGGATGTTCCTTAAAAAAATTAAAAATAGAATTACCATAAGACTGAGCAATCCCACTACTGGGCATACACCCTGAGAAAACCATAATTCAAAAAGACACATCCACCCCAATGTTCATTGCAGCACTATTTACAATAGCTAGGACATGGAAGCAACCTAAATTTCCATCAATAGATGAATGGGTAAAGAAGATGTGGTACATATATACAATGGACTTACTCAGCCATAAAAAAGAATGAAACTGGGTCATTTGTAGAGACATGGATGGACCTTGAGTCTGTCACACAGAGTGAAGTATGTCAGAAAGAGAAAAACAAATATCATATATTAATGCATATACATGCAGTATAGAAGAATGGTACGAATGAACCTATTTGCAGGGTAGGTATAGAGACACAGACAAAGCATGAACATGTGGACATGGTGGTGAAGGGGGTTGGGATGAATTGGGAGATTGGGATTGACATATATACACTACCATGTGTAAAACTGATAGCTAGTGGGAACCTGTTGCATAGTGCAGGAAACTAAGCTTGTTGCTCTGTGGTGACCTAGATGGGTTGGACTGGGGAGTGGGAGGGAAGTCCAAGAGGGAGGGGATATATGTATACATATAGCTGATTCACTTCATTGTACAGCAGAAACTAACAAAATATTGTAAAGCAACTATACCCCAATTAAAAAAGAAAGTATGTGAGAACTTTCTGTCCTGCATTTTTTCTGCACATCAAAATTATTTCCAAATCAGATATTTTAAAATAAAAGTTAACTGATACATTCCTCCTCAAATTTATGGTATACACATAATTCTGAGTGGTTCACATGAGAATTGATAACTTACATCTGTCACTTCAATTAGGCATTTCCTGTTGGTCCCTTTAAGAATGTCATTCTCGAATCAATGTTGAGCAGTGAGTTAGATTACAGATATCAGAAAACCACACAGGGGGTTCTAGGAAGTGATAGAGGCTGAGGACCTGAATTTAAAATGTGGAGGTAAGAAGGAAGAAGAGGAATATATTTTATGAGACACTTCTGAGATATAAGTATCAGATCTAATTTTATTACTGGTAGAAAACATTACATGGAAGTAGAAAATTTATTGAAAAGTCTATTGCTTCTCAAGCAGAGTGGAAATATTGTATTATTGGCTTTATGATATCTAAATCAATGATTCCATCTTACTGCCAATAATCAGTCTGCATTATATAAAATTAACAGAATCTTATTTATTCCTATAACTCCCTATTTTTTGCCTTTGTAGCATACTGTTACATTTTGTTTATTTTTCCAGTTATTTTTATGGTCCTTCTTTTCCTCTTTCTCCCTATAGTGAATTTAGTTTGAGCATTAAAAATGTCAATGTGTGCATAGGACTTAGTTCCTGGCATATAAAAATTTCTCAACAAATATCAGCTGTGTTAGAACTTTATTATTTGGGAGGCTGGACCATTCTTCTGGATTGATGTCTTCACCTTTCTTAATGTATGAGGATCTGTATAGGGCATTCGGGAAGAAATTTAGACATTGATGCTTAGGGAGATTTGGGGCTTTAAGTACCTGGCATGAGGGCTGCTTGTCCTTTCAACATTCTCTAATCTAGATAGGAATAAAAATTAAATATTTGACATTATTAGCTTTTTAAAATAAACATTTAATTTTAAAATAGTTTTATATTTATAAAAAGATTATGCACAGAGAGTTCGCACACATCTCACATCCAGTTTCTCCTATTGTTAACAACTTACGTTCATATGGTACATTTGTCATAATTAATAAACCAACATTTATATGTTATTACTGATCAAAATCCATTTTCCTTCTTTTTCTCTTCCAAGACGCAACCAAGACACCACATTAAATTTAGACAAGTCACTTTTGGCTACTTTTGGTTGAGACAGTTTCTCTGACTTTCCTGGTTTTTGAGGACCATGACAGTTTTGAGGATGAATGTTCAGGTTGTTTGTAGAATACAGCACTATGAGGATAGGTCTGATAAAGTGCCATTCTCTTCACATCATATCAAGGTACTTTCTATCAACATGACATCACTGTTGATGTTGACCTTGATAACCTGGCTTAGGTTTTGTTTGTCAGGTTTCTTCACTGTAAATTTTTTTCCCCCACTTTCCATACTGTACTACTTGGAAGGAAACCACTTATGTGATGTTCACACTAAAGGAGTGGTGAGTAATGAATATTCACCTCCCTGAAGAAGTATCCACATCAATTATTGGAGTTCTGCATAGATATTTTCCAGAAGTTTTAAATTTGATAAGCTATAAATTATCTATAATTAATTTCATAGGGATAATTTCATAAATTAATTATAGATAATTACATTTTCATAGATAATTATTAATTATCTATAATTAATTTCATAATTTTATAAGCTCCAAATTTTCTATAATTAATTTTTTGCTTACTTTCTGTCTCTATCAGCTTTTAGTTTATGTACTTTGAGATCCTATTGTTTGGTTTAAAAATACTCCTAATTTTTTTAATGTGTACATGTTACAAAATTTTTCATCTTTTCATTCTACCTGTTTCATTGAATTGGAAGTGAACAGTTTATAATGTGGTCGTATTTTTTTCTTAGTCACTCTGCCAATCTCTGTCTTTTTATTGTTTATATAGATTGTTTATATTTAAGGTATCTATTAATTGGTGTCACATATCTGCTATTTTATTATTTGTTTACAATTTGTTTCTTGGCTTTTTTTTTTCTCTATTTCTCTGTTCTTGTGTTACTGAAGGTTACTTGAATAATCTGAATAATATTTTGGACTCAGTCTTCATTTATTTATAGTATTTTGAGCATTTATCTTTTTATACTCTTTGTAGTGGTTGGTTGGGCCTTTATAATATACATACATGAGTTATATCAATCTACTCATGTCAACGTTTTACCCAAATTTGAGTAAACCATGGAAATTTACTTTCCCTTAGTTTGCTTTATCCTCTCCACCAATAAATTTATTATATGTTCCAGCAATTCCACATCTGGGCATATACCTAAAGGAAGTGAAAACAAGATATTGAAGAGATATCTGCACTCTCACATTTATTACAGCATTATTTAAAATAGACAAGATATGAAAGCAACATAAGCGTCTATCAACAGGTGAATGGATAAAGAAGATGTGGTATATATACACAATGGAATACTATTCAACCATGAGAAAGAAAGACATCTGGCATTTGATCTGTGCAAGTAGCTGTTGCCATACTTAAAATTGGAAGTAGAGGAAGAGTTTATTAAAATGTAGATTATTTTTTCCCCAGAGAAATGCAGTATTATAAAATGAATGCTCGTAAATTATAGTCTAAAGCTACAGAATTATTTTTAAGAAAGTTAGTTAATTTCAACTGATGGAAATTATTTTATTTTGTATGACCTTTATATGAAATAACACTATATGGAAATAAAAAAATAATAACTATACTTGATTTTTATGTTAGTATTTTATGAATTCACACGAGTATGTGGCAAAATGGGGAAAATTTGTTTATAAGGTACCTTTTACACTGGGGGAAGATTGTGATAAGCCATGTTAAATATTAACTTTATTAGTTGACATATTAAATATCAAATTTAACTTCTAAAAGTAAAGTTTCCAAAGACATATTTCAGTTTAATGAGTATTAACAAAATAAAATATATTTATTGAATCAAACTGTCAAGAAATATGAAAATATGTGTTATCCACACCTATCTATATAGGTGTTCATATGTCTATATCCATTTATTTACCTATTAAGCTGCCATCTTTCTGTCAATACTCTTGGGTATTAAAAATGAAATAAACTTTGTGTATTATCGATTATATGTTTTTGACATTTTTGTTCTTTCATTTCCTTTATAGTACAATCTTGGATTCCCAGAATACTGAGGATTCTAAGGATCATCTTTGAATCATGGATGGTAGTTTTGTTTTTGACTAGGGAGAAACAAGATTTAGATCAGAAACAAAATTTTAGTGATCAGGTAGAGATGACTAAAAATCCAACTTGAATAGGCATAAAACTATAAATGGTATATTAACCTATATTTCATACCTAGGCTTACAAATGAAATGGGGAGTAGCTTATGACTTATCAAAATAAATGCTTGCAGAATCATCCTTTAGAAAACTGAAAGGAAAATGAAATGAAAACATTTAGTTCAAATTCACTTTTATTCTATAAAAATTTATCAGTGCAAATAATTCATTTCTTCAATCAGTGTTTCCCCCACATTCATATTTTCTTTATTTGATTACAGAATTTTTGAAAGTAGCATTTTTGTTCCATCATTTTTCAGTTTTGGCAGCTCAAATAGTGTCTCAAATATTTAATTGTTCAGTAATTTTTTTAATTGAATAAATATTTGCATGAAATTTCACTCAGTGTAAGATAAATATTAAATCTTTAAAAGTGGTATGGTTACTCAGTTTTCAAAATCTTTATGTTTATCAATATTTAGGGAATATAATTTTCCTATGGGAGTCTACTTAGCAAAACCATGGGAAACTAGAATAGGAAGTTTCTTTATGATTTTTACTTTTCACTAATTTCCTTATTTCATAGTAAAATTTAAAACTATAAAAATACTTTGTCATTAGATAATTTTATTCTTATGACATAATCCCACTTTCTACTTAAAAACATGTCATTCCAAGACACCTGACATGTACATTCAAATGAGTGCCAAGTGCAACCACTTTGTTTCCAAACATGACAAGCTTTTTTATTTAAATGTATTCATTCAATGAATGTTATTTAAATGTACTTGTTTTATGAAATAAGTTTAAGTGGTTATACTCTTTAAAAATAATATTTGAGGTAAAAATGTGTTCCGTATTTCCCACAGGGAGGAGAATAAGGAGTAGAAGACATATTGCAGGTCATCCTACTCACAAATATTATTTTTTGAAAAGAGGTCCCTTAGGAAAAAAAAAAAAGTTGTGAAATGATGCTCACTGTAGGCAGTAGGACTTTAATGAGCAGAAGAGACTAGGTCCAACCTTTAGAAGTATACTCTGTCAAGTATTTAACTTAGAGAGAGCTCCTTGCATCTCCCACACTGAGAAGAAAATAATTTATAAGAAAAGTACAACTTTCCTTGCCTTAAAAAGATTTCTAGGGACTGTGTCCTCAACTTGAGCACAAAACTCAACAGCCACTCCTATTAGGAAAGGTCACAAATGTCACATACAGAAAATGTTCATTCATAAAAGAAAATACTCAGAATTAAAATTATGTTTTTTATTGATGGGGCCTAGAGCAGACCACTCAAAACTTTGCCTCAATTGTATATTGATTATTTTAAATTAAAGTTTCTGGAAAAGCAGCAGGTACAAAAAGGGCACTTTGACACTCCTTTGTCTCCCTCAATGTGGGAAATAAATCTCCCATGTGAAGCGTACCCTCCATGCACCAGGAGGCTAGTGAGAGACATTCTTAACACCAGAGATAGGAATTCAGGGCCCAAAAGCCTTTATAAACAAACCTGTACTTCTAATTTACTATCCAAGCCCAAACTTTGTTTAAATTCCCAACTAATTAAGGACCCGAACCTAAGCTTTTTTGTCCTGTCAAATCCTCACAGATTTATTGTGTTTTTACGTAAAAAAAAAAAAAAAAAAAAAAAACTAAACTAAAGACTACCTGCTTTTGGTTGTTCTCTGAGCATCATTTTCATAACCTCCCTTGCATATAAAATTAAATTATTTTTTCTCCTGTTAATCTGTCTCATGCCAACTTAATTTTTAGTCCAGCCATAAGAACATAGGAGGGTAGAAAAAATTTTTTTCCTCCCTAACATTTGGCAACCACAAAGAGACAAACTTCCTTGGGTGGACTCTGCTCCTTTCTAACTGCTGCAGCTGAGAGATCCTGGAACATCTGAGAAACACCAACAGAGAGTAAGATTTCTTACCATATCAGTCCCCCATATCTCTGCCTGCAGGGTCTATTAGGAATAAGAATGGTAAGAGTCCCTTCTCTCTCTTCCTAAAATTAGATTAGCAAGAGAAAATATTTGTGGAACTACTATCTTAAGACACATTGACTCTGGTAAATCTGGTAGAGTATTTTTGATTTATTGATTCTTTTTCTCCCAGAGATGTTCACTATTTTTCTTGTCTTTTCTTTTCAGGACCAATGAGCATATTCTCTCTCTTACAGAGCTGAGTAGGCTGTGGATCCAAGTTTAGGAATCTGGGAAAAAAATCACCCTATTCTGTTCATGAGGGGAGGGAAATAAGTGATTTCCTATGTTTTAAAGAAGCTGTTTGTAACAGGACCCCTCATAGTGATTGCCTTTGCTTTCTTAGGTTAACTCTGGGAGTGGACTTTCTGGATTTTATGAGGGCTGCAATTTTTTTGCACTCTCTGTGAGATGTCTCTTGCATTCTTGGTTAAATCATAAAAAGGCCCATTTGTTTGAGTCACTATTTAGATTAATAGATCCTAGTCATCCACAGACAGAATATGGAACCTGTGAATTAGAAAAAAACTTATATATTAAAGAGAAAAAAAATTTAGAGAGTTGTCATATTGATATAATTGCTAGCCATTAAGACTCCCTTAATAAGATAGAAGAAAAGAAATTAGAAAAAAAAATCAAAGTCTACTTGAACCTTCCTGTTTGCCTTGAGACATTTGCAGATATTATAAAAAAATCAGCACATTAGAAATACAATTGTCCTGCACTTTAAGAGAAAAAGGAGGAATGATATATACATATATGTGTATACACACACACACACACACACACACACACACACACACACACACAGCTAGACTTAGGGACACCCTAACAAAATGAAAGAACAAAAAATAAGATTTATAACAAAAAATACAACATAAATTCCCCATCTTAAAAACCTCCCTATTTCCTCAGCAAATTCTCAGGCCTTCCTACAAATAATCAGGAAATAAATCAGCTGTAGATCAATAATCAAGGGTGAATAAAAACAATCATCTTTATCTTTCAAATCTCTACAAAACCAGAAGTACAACTCTAAAAGTCAAAATCCACCTAACTTTAACAGCCCCAAGTCCTTACCTATTCTTTTGGAAATGCTTATAGATATGGTAAACATCAAGATATTAAAAATAATTGTCCTATATTTTTTAAAAGACAGGAAAATTTTAAACAGTAATTACTCCCAAAACTCCTAGGAAAATCTAGGGACAAATACAAATCTTAAGTCTTCTCCACAAATAGTAAAAAAAAGTCTTAGCCCTCAGAGTAGATAAACTTAACTTATTCCACCTGTTATTTATAGACTAGTGAGTTTTATATTGTACCTTATTCATGACTAAAGTTTTAAAATGAAAACCATGAGATCTGTGTCTATCTGTATGTGTGTCTGTTTATGCATGTACTTTGTAGATATGATATTTTTGTACCTTCAGATGCTATTGCCAAAATTAATTTTTAAAAGCTTTATTTACCTGGCTTAAAAATAAGTGCTTATAGATTAATTATTTATAAGAGAGATTTATAATCAAAACTAACCCAACTTTATTTCAGCTTCATGTGACCTATGATAATCTTTTGTAAATTAAAGCTAATTTTAAGCTTATTGGTTTAATTAACAGGTATATGCTCAGAGATATCAGCATTTAATATAATGCAGATAAAGAATATTTTTTCAATTTAGGTTTGCTAGTCAAATGGCTCATATTGTCTCTGTTGCAAAGTTTGTCAGCCAAAAAAATGTATAATAACCTAAAATGATGGCTAACTACTTTAAGGTCTCATGAAGTTTTCAGGAAAAATCTAAATATTGATGAAGAGCAAATAAATTAAATAGATGGAAACGAGATAAGAGTTTTTAGGTGAACTTTTTAGCAGCAATTGTGCTGTGATATGTCTCCTTAAATAGTTTCCCAAGTCTGTCTGGTAACTTACACCCTTAGAGTTAAATTAAATGACGAAAATTTATTAAATATCTAGATCATTTCCAAATATGATAAAACTATCTATCTATTTTTGGCTTCCTATTACAGAGGAGCTAGAGATGTTTGAGTCTATTGGTAAACATGTTCTGTGTCAATTTGAAAAATTTTTACCATAAAGATACGTTTTTCTAGAAATTACGAAATGTATTCATAAATTTGCCAATCAAAAAATGCTGGCATGACAGATAGTTCACAGTTGTTTACTTCTTAGTTTTCACAGGAAGTTGGGGTTTTTAAGGGTTAAAAATTCTAAATAATATACATAATTAATGCTACTAAAAATAATAAGAAAAACATAACTGTATGCAAAGAAGGTAAGATATGTTTTTGGCTAAGAAAGGGCATAAAATATGGTGATACAATTCTGTTAAAGAAAAAGAAAGTAATTCTGACTTGAAATACAGCTGATATTTCAGAATGGGAAAAGGGAAAATCAAGGACAAAAAATTATAGAAGGTTTCTGAAAAAATCTTGGAAAAACACTTTTAGGTATGGTTAAGCTGAATAAGATTGAATGAATTAGTTTTAAGGGTTTAAAAAATAAACTTTGCTATTAATAGTGTACTTAGGTAAAAATAAAATTTAATTTTCTTTCATCTGCTGGGTAAATAAGGTTTTCCTGGACTATTGTGCTTTTGAGAACAGATTATGCAAGTGTTTTTTACCTTTTACATAATCTGCCAAAACACGGATTTTATGTTTTTCCCAAAATAATTTTCTGTGTTTGCTCTCTCTATCACCATGTCTTTAATTATTTAAGAAAGCTGAGTCTTTTTACTAAAAGAGCTAAATTTTTCCATTTTACTACTCAACTTTTTTGTATTTTCTTGCAAAGTCTTTTATTGTAACTTTGGTTAAATACATAATAAGTATTATTTTATAATGGACTGTGATCCTATTTCATCAAATGTGCAAAGCTTTTGATATTTTGAAAAACTACCCCAACTTAAATTCTAAATAAATTATTTTTGACCTCACATATGATATCAAGTGAATTCTTTTTCACCTCACACTTTGAAATTTTTCAGAGGGTCCCTGGAACATTTCAAATAATTTGTTTCTTCTCTTTATAAAAAGAGAGCTATTTAAACTCATTAGGTTTATTGACATGTTAAATTAAATGAGAAGCATGGTCAAATGAGAAGTAATGCTAAACTTTCTTAGATTACATTTCTGTGGATATTAATATTGTTTTAGAAATTATATAAATTTCTTGTAGAATATTATCACTACTAGTAGAATATTATCACTTTTAATTCTAGTTATTATCTTAAATGTTTTATGCCACATAAATGACTAAATTTCCTTATTAATTGCATCTGACTTTTAATCATGGGCATTTTTAAGTCTTTTTTACTTAAAGAGAGTTAATGTTTTACTCCCATACTTTTGCTAATATATCTTATCCTCAAAGAGATTTTTGGAAAGGCCTCTAACACTTACTCTAAATACATGATTCTGATAAACTTTCAGATTATACCACTGAACTGGGTAAGAATTTGCAGAACTCAGAGAAATTGTTGGTTTCACAAAACTGCTAAGATTAAGATCAACATGAATTAGTAACATGGGACTGATGAACTGAAAAGGATGATTATATTTTAAAAAATTTTTTATTGTTAGTTCTTTAATCTTTTGTTTTCTAGACATAAGGAAACCTTTCCTCTTAAGCTAACTCTGACTTACAGCAATTTGGTAAATTATGCCTTTTCAACAGAATTGAAACATTTAATTTTTTCTCCCTACCTGATCCATCCAGAATTTGGAAACTTTAATATTCTTATTTTCATTGCAATATAATTATTTACATAAGTTCAGTAAGAATCTGTTATCCTTGTAACAGGACACAATTGGAAAGTGATTCTATTACCAAGGCTTTGACTGAAATGCCATATTTGAGAGAGACATATATAGACTCAGATATGACAAGACAGTTTTAAGGAACTAAGGTTGACTTTATGGAACCAAATAATGCCCCTTGGAAATATTGGCCTGGTACCTTGTTTACAGATTTCCCAGCAACATTAACAGGTGAGTAAAGGAGGTCGCTTCCTGGCAGGTGACATCAGGATATTTTGGGAACTTCTGGAAGAGAAGAATTCACCCAAATCTATAAGCATTGCAGGTGAAATTTGATGGCAAGTATTTGGCTTGACCTCTTAGCCTCAAGAGGGTATTAAAATTTCCACCTGGAGATTCCTTATGAAAAGTTCCTTCAAAACAGATTTTAAAAAGCTTATATAGCCAATCACTATTCTTTCTGCTTTTACATAAATAACTAGGCTATGCTTATTGATACTAGACATTTTGCAAACAACTTAGTCTCATTTTGACTATCTTTGGTAAAAATGGGTAATTTTAGAAAAAAATATGTTTCACTGAAAACTATAATATGCAATTGTGAATATTAAATTCTAGTGCTATTAATTTTCTTTGACTTTTTGTTATTTACCTAAAAACAGGACTGGATCCTGATTTTTTTTAGTTTCCTCCAATATTTGGCTACAACTCTCCAAACTAACATTTACAATTTTCTCTTATCCTTTTGACTTGGAATCAGTGAGAACTAAAACTGCCTTTTTTCCCCAAACTGAAGCTAGAAGACTTGACATAAACTTCAGAGAAATCATCACAATAGCTCATGTTTAGACCATCTTCTTCATGCCTGTTGCTATGTGGGCTGCTCAGAAAGTTTACCTGAATATCTGATGACATCATCAGAGACATTCAAATTGCAAAAGATGCTTTAAACTTGACATCTGGAACTCTTCTGAACTGGATACACTCAGAAATCAAAAGCTGATTTATAATTTGCTCCAGTTATTAGCCAGTGTTTTTCTTTTATCTCCATGGAAATGCCTCTTATTAAATACCTGATTGCTTGCACTGTAGGTCTAACTTTGGGAGCCCCCCTGCATCACCATCTCCTGAAATGAGTTTAACTGAACTGACCTATTATCAAGACTAAGAGACTGGTTCAATGAGATGGAACAATCTAACAACTCAATTTTAATCTGTAACACTTCCAAGAAAGTTTCAGAGGAGGAAACTTTTGGGGCCCAGGACAGGCCACTCCAAAATATGTCTCAAAGGCATATTGATTATTTCAAATTGAAGTTACTTGAAAAGCAGTAGGTACAAGAAGGACACTTTGACACTCTTTTGCATCCTTCAATGCAGGAAATAAATATATCATGTGATGTTTACCCTCCCTGTGCCAGGAAGCTAGTGAGAGACATCCTTATCACCACAGATAGGAAATTCAGGGCCCAGAAGCCTGTATAAACAAGCCTTGTTACTTTTTCACTAATTTACTATCCAAACCTAAGCTTTGCTTAAATTTCTTACCAATTAAGCATCCAGATCTAAGCTTCTTTGTTCTGTCAAATCCTCACAAATTTATTATTTCTTTATGTAAAAAGATACATAAAAACTGCCTGTTTTTGATTGCTCTCTTAGCATCAATTTCATAATCTCCCATGCATTTAAAATTAAATTGGTTTTTCTCCTGTTAATCTGTCTCATGTCAATTTAATTCTTAGAACAGCTACAAGGACTTAGGAGGGTAGAGGAAATGTTTTTTTTTTTTTTCCTCCCCAACAGTATTATCAATATATTTCCAAGGCAACTAAATGTAACTTTTTTTCAGAATAGTCTTTGTATCTGAACATTAAAGGTTGTAATAAAAATAACAAGTCAAACAAACATGAATATTTAAAATGTGTGCTAAAATACAGACTTTCTCTTAGCTACTTTAATACATAATCTTATATTTTTAAATCAATTTTTGATACTGTTTCTCTATAATTAGAACAACACGAGTAACTTTCAAGTCCTTCGGCTCCTTGGTACTGAAACAACATCCATTCGACAAGTTTTTACCATCCACTTACTCAAGTTCTTCTCCAGGAACTTTTGTAAATATTATCTCATTGTTTACTCATCGACTGGCTCATTAACCCATCAATAATGTATTGATGACTACTATGTGGGGTAGCTGTGTTATATACCTAGAATAAAGACATGGATATGACACATATTTTGCCTTAAAGAAGTTCACAGTGCAATCAGTATGATAGGTAAACACCATTTCTGATAGAATTAATGAAATTGTTGAAATAGTTTTTTTAACAAAGTCATATGGAAATTCAGAGTGGGTGTTATTAGTTCTCACTGCAAAGCAAAAATTCTTTATAGTGGAAGCAAGGCTTGGGCTATCACTTAAATGTAAGTAAATTTTTCAGGTGGGAAAATATTTCAGGTATTATAGATAATATGAATGAAACATATGATGTGAAATATATGCTTGACAGTTAAAGAACCCCAAATAGAATAGAAGGGATGGGTAAGTTAAGTCTGTGCTGCATGATGAAATGGGCTGAACTGCCCTCAAGTAATTTGGGATTCTATCTTGGTGACATTGGAGAAATCACAAAGATTTATCTTAAAAGATCGATTGTAGGATTGCCTTTGTTTTTGCATACTTGAGGTAATTCTTTCTATTGGCAGTTTCAGATTGTACGCAATAGCAAAGATGTATGTCGAATATTTTCTATTTAGACTATTATTCCATGCAAGAAATCATAAGCAACCAAGCTAGGACAGCAGTATGATAATCAAGAAAAATTCATTTTCTGGGAAAAATTAAAAATATATTCACATTAAAAATAATTTTTTTAAATCTTAAAATGATAAATTTTTCAGTGATTAAGATAATTTTGACAATATTAGGTGTTATTTTAGCAATAGCAACAAATGAGATATACCATTGTACATTTTATTATATATAAAGGATACAAAAATCATTGCATAGCTTAAAAGTTAAAGTCTGTTTATAACCAAAGATATTATAGGAACTTGATAGAAATACAAATTAGAGGGTCCATCTCAGGCCTAGGCCCCAGAAATCTGTATTTTAATGAGTCTTCAAGGTGACTCTGATGAACACAGAATTTTGAGAACCATTGTGCTATGATAACAGGCAAGTGGTAGTATATTAAAGTAAGTTTGATATTTTAGTATTAAAAAGTTGAGGAAGTTCTTATTTGATGCATTCCATTTTAATTTGAATTAATAAGATAGGGAAGTGAGGGAAGAAGTGAGGGAAATGGAGGATTAAGGAAAGTTTTTAAGACAGTTTGAAATAATTTTTAGGTTGAAAGAAATCCAAGTTCTATTACAGACAAATAACCTCTTCCTTTTCTGAAATTCCATATTTTATTGATACTGTGAAATAATAGTATTTTATACAACTGTACACTCTGCTTAATGCATCTGATGTTAATATCCTCTTATTTCCTCTGGTATGTCTTAGATCTTTGTCTTTCTTTAATTTTTACTTTTTTAGTTTAGCTTATTTATGGCCAGATCTTTTGCCTTCCATAGTTCTGCCTCCTTAATTATTTATACAATGGTGCTTTAAATGATTTTTTAAATGCTTAAGAAATTATTAAAACAGCTTAGACATAAATAAATGCTGTGGAGACATAAATGGAAAAAACAATGAGATGAAATTTTAGAAAAAAATAATGTACCATGCTTTCTATTTTAGTGGCACATTTGAAAATTTGTTAATAATGATACTATGAGGTCAAAATCAAACTAAAAATCTCTCTTAGAGGGGTGATAAAAGCAACCAACATTATTGCTCTCTGTTTTATTGCTCAGCTTATTAAGTTGCAGTACAGGAATTCTATGTTCTGTCAGCCTGTAAACTACCTGTCACAAGACAAACAAGCTTTTGTGCTCTGAAATTTCCTTTAGTCACACAGCAATCATTAGACATGATATATTGTATATGTGTTTTTTAACCTTGAAATTCACTTAACCTATCTCATATCATTGAATAAAAATAAAGAGGGAGCCAGATCAAGGAAAATACTAGTACTTTTTCCTTGCTTACGCTTTGAAAAATTTAAAATAATGATAACATAAATATAGAAGAGTCTATAGCACACCACAGATAGAAATAATTCTAGATGACTCCCAGTGAGAGAAGTAATATCAACCTATTGAAAATGAATGGGACTTACTTCCACTGAGACAAGCCTGACAAATGAAGTGAAAGGGACTCAAGGTGAAATGAATATCAGGGAAGATTGACCTGTCTCACTGAGTCATGTTCAGGCTATTCAACAACCTTGTAGAAAAGTGACTGGATCTTTCTTTATTTTTAATATTCAGACCTTGACCAGCTTCACAAACCCATGTGTCTAGTGGTGCAAATATTACGAACATAGTGAAAATACAAAAGCATTCTATTAACCACCTAATTTTAAACCACCATATTTAAGTTTGTCAAAAGAAGTAGAAAGATTTGATAGAATCATAAATAGTAAAACTTGTTCTGAATTCATGAAAAACTGGCAAAAATTTAGAGTGACCGATATAAGTAAGTAGGAAATATAGTGTAACCACTTGAGACTTCACATCTACAACATGAACTTAAGATACTATTAAGTAAAAAGTCTCATTCTTGATATCAATTAAATTTGTTTATCATTTCTTGAATGATTAAAGTTTAAAGCCTTAGTTTTCATATTTCCACAATGGAGGGAAAATATCAGCAGGTTAGGTTTATAGTCAAACTACTATTCATAATTTATTTTATTTATTTATTTATTTATTTTTCAGTACTTGGGCCTCTCACTGTTGTGGCCTCTCCCACAGCGGAGCACAGGCTCCGGACGCACAGGCTCAGCGGCCATGGCTCACGGGTGCAGCCGCTCCGCGGCATGTGGGATCCTCGGACCGGGGCACGAACCCGTGTCCACTGCAGCGGCAGGCGGACTCCCAATCACTGCGCCACCAGAGAAGCCCCATAATTTTAAAACTTCTAAATTTTTGTAAAACTTAGAGACAGAAGGTTTAATTCCTACTAATTATTTTCTTATTTTATCAGTAAAATAAACTGATATAAGTACCCTGTTTAGACCACCATTTATCTTCTATCTCATGGTTGTTTCAAACACTTTTATATGTTTTATAACCCACATCATCATTCAATTTCAATTTATCAGCTTAAATGCTAGTTTACTGTCTGTATGAGTTTCTTAAGGCTGGTGTAACAATTTATTAGAAAGTTTGCACTTAACAGAACATTTTTTTTTTCTCACAGTATGGATGCCAAAAGTCTGAAATCAAAGTTCTGACATGGCTGCCCTTCCTCTAAGAGACATTAGGGGAGAATCAACTCCTTGACCCTCTCAGTTTTTGTGCCTGTCAGCATTTCTTGTTTTGTGGCTGCATTAATACGATCTCTGCCATCATTTTCATGTTGTCTGTATCTATCTAATCTTCCTTCTTTCTCATTTTTTTTAAGGACACTTGTCATTAGATTTAGGGTCCACCGGGATAATCCAGGATAAGGTTCCTTAATTTAATCACATCTTTTCCCATATAAGGTGATTTTCACAAATTCCATGAAATAGGAAATAGATTTTTATGGGCATATTCAACCTATTACATACTGTCATTTCAATTGCAAATAAGATTAAATCAATTTACGTTTCCTCAAAAGATTATTTTTAATTATAATTTGTGATTAAAAATGTTTGTCAAAAATAAAGATCATACTATTATTAACTAACAGTAAAGATATTTTCCAATCTGTACAAAAATAGTGTAATTAAACTTTTTCCTTGATAATTGTAGATTATTTCTAAAAATAATTTCCTATGACCTACCTCATGACCTAGCTGCATCTGTTCAACAATATTTGTCCGGTCAAATTATGTTTTAAAAAATATAGCCCAATAGTGAGACAGAAAGCAAAGGACAGAAATATATATTTTTTTAATAAGCAGGTATATTTGATGATAGGCAAAATGTGACTTTTAACTTTTAATAAAGTTTCATGAATATGATTTTTTAAAAATCAATGATAAAACTATAGAAGATATTATTTAGAGGCAATTCATAGCTATTTTATTGCATTTAAATGAAGTTCCTTGGCTAATATAATTATAAATTTTAGTTGTTTTTATTCATCTACATATTATCTCATGGTAAATAAAATTTTGTGAAAACACTATGAATAAAATATTTATCTTTTGTCAGCATGTAAAACTCCGATCTGCTTGTTTTATAAATATTAAACCTCTCCTGATTTAATTATATTTAGATGTTTATTTTTCTAAACACTATTAAATACATATGGCTATATTTTCTCAATACATTTAATAATTTAAGTATTCATTTTCTCTCATCAGATTTCATCTTTTAAAATTAAATAACAAATGACTGAACAAAACTAATTTTCATCTCAGTGATGTTTATGTGTGATGAATTAATTTGTACTGAAAGCATAGTTGTGGTTTAAAGACTATTAGGAAATGGTTCTTACAAATGCTGTCAAAGTCCATGGTAACTACATATAACCATTAAAATTTTCACACCTAAATTAGAGTATGTTTACTTAAAAAACAAAAAACAAAAATCAATTTCGTTACAGAAAATGAGAATATCTTCCAAGAAAAGACAACAAATTGCTGTAGAGAATTGAATAGAAGTTATATTTAATTTTATATAAATACATATGCATATATATATATATATATACATATAAAAATAATGTGTTCCTTTTCTACTTCTAAAAAGTCTCCAGACATTAATGTTTAGAAAGGAACAAGAGCATGTCAGGAAATAAGAATTTAACTTATTTTGGATGATGCAACAGAAATATTGTATTGTAAGCATTCCATAACCTTGGCATAGACAGCAGACATCTATCACGGTTAATAAGTGCATCCTGAAAAGGACAAAAACTAAATTGGCAAAAATCTAGAAACAGTAAAAATTAAAGGCAGATCACAAAAATAGTAGTTTACTTTGAATGTAAAAAATTTGCAAACTGGGAACTTTCAAACCCCAAACTCATATGAAGCTCAGAGGCATGTATTTACAGACTGTCTTGTGTAACTGAAAATGAGGACGTTTTTTAACTTTTACAATGATAAGCTATCAAAATTGGGATTCCAGGTGATAGAGGACTGGTTAAAAACAATTATCCTAAACCATTTTAGGAAGATGGTTTAAGTTTCTGTTATGGTCAACAGAGGCATTTACAAGAAATAACCTAAGTTAGATTTTGCTTATGTTCATGAAATAAGCTAGACTTAGTTTTTGTTTACATGGCTTGAAAGGGAATTTTCAAGCCTGGACTCTTTTATTTTAACAAAATGTAATTATATGACATACAAATTTTATTGACTTGTTAAAATGCATCTTTCATAAAATTTTTAAACTATTGTTCCTCCAGAGTTCTCTCTAAGCTCTTTATATTTTAACATGAGAAATATCATCAATAATGAAGAATAAATAATAATTGATCTTGCTTCAGTGTGCCGAAGTCTGTTTATTTAACAGTTTCCTAGGAAAAAAAGATATCAACAATTATAAAAAAAGAGCATGGAAATTATAGTTCATAAAAGTTGTATTTGTAAAATTATTCATAATATGTTAAAGTAATGGCAGTGGGTGTATATGGGTATATATACCATACTATACTTGGTTAAAAAATTCCAGATAATTGTGGAATACTTTTTTTTAACTAGAATAAAATGACTTGGTGACTTTATCCATTTAAGGTTTTAAAATAATAGATATTTTTCTTTATGTTCTCAATAAAAGATACACATTTGCCTTTTTTTTTTTTTTTTTTCTTTTGCAGTACGCGGGCCTCTCACTGTTGTGGCCTCTCCCGTTGCGGAGCACAGGCTCGGACTTGCAGGCTCAGCGGCCATGGCTCACGGGCCTAGCCGCTCCGCGGCATGTGGCATCTTCACGGACCGGGGCACGAACCCGTGTCCCCTATATCGGCAGGCGGACTCTCAACCACTGCACCACCAGGGAAGCCCAATGCCATTATTTTTGAAATGCATTTAAAGTCATTACTCTTTTACTGAAGTTAACACTCCAAATATATATAAATTGGGTGAGAATGGATTATTCTACTTTAATGCATTTTTCAGTAATTTGAAGACAAATTTTATAAAATTGTTAGTTTACACATTTAGAGAGAAGCATTATATTAAACAGTATTCATAAAAACTAATCTCTATTTGATAATATATAATGATAGCTAACGATCAGCTACCTACCTGGTTTCTCAAATCCACAACATTCTTTTTTCCTGTCTTCCAACAAACACACACACACACACACACACACACACACACACACACACACAAACACACAAGAAAT
>NC_041226.1:43904074-43943157 GCF_002837175.3 Physeter macrocephalus | reverse complement strand
TTTTCCTCTCTCACAAAAAACACACACACACACACACACACACACACACACACACACACACAAACACACAAGAAATAAACTATTTCCCAAACCCAATAAACTATTTCCCAAACCATGAGAATGTATCAACGAATCTGTGATAAATATGTGCATTATTTCTCACATTTGAACACTGTCATTTTTGAACACTATCACTGTAATTTTGATATGATGTCATTATGACTTTAACCACTAATATATACATATGTACATATATGCTATACATTGATATAAATGTTCTATACTGATGTGTATATATATATAGTCTCTGAATTTAAAGATGCAATGTATTTACCAAGTTTTTTTTTTCTTTTTGATACATACTATAATAATACCTGACCCTCCAGTAAGAATAGATTATACCTGATTATTCCAAGGCAAAGTGATTTGTATTAGAAAGTTTTTAAGCTCAATTCAAATCAATTGTTTCTTGTAATTAACTGCTTTTATTCTTATTATCATAGACTTGTTGCTTAAGTCCAAAAAAATCCAAAAAAATTTTTTTCTGAAATATTGCAAAATGAGTTTTAAGTGATTTAAAATATATAGATAGCAAACATTTACTTATCAAGACACTCACTGCAGAACTTATATAATTAAACTTGAAATCTTTGGCCCTTCATGGTCTATAGACCTCTAATCTTTCCAGTCCAAACTTATCTCAATTATCTATATCAAAATTAAATCAAGAAAACAATTCAATTTATGAAAAATAAAATAATTAGGAATAAATTTAACCAATAACGTGAAAAATATGTACACTAAAAACTATGAAATATTGGTGAAAGCAGTTGAAGAAGACACAAGTAAATGGAAAGATATTTTTCTTTCATGGATGAAAAGAATATTGCTGAAATATCCATACAATCCTAAATGATATACAGATTCAATGCAATCTTTATCCAAATTCCAATGTCTGCTTCACAGGAATAGAAAAAAAATCCTAAAATTCATGTGGAGCCACAAAGGGTCTGAATAATTAAATCAAACTTAAGACAGAACAAAGCTGGAAGCACTACACTCTCTGATTTCAAATTATTGTTCAAAGCTATAGTAATCAAAACTTAATGGTATTGATATAAAAACAAATATACAGATCAATGGATCAGAATAGTGAGACCAGAAATGAACCCAAGAATATACAGTCAACTAATTTTAATCAAGGTTATCAATAATACACATGGGGAAAGGACAGTTCAACAAATGGTGCAGGGAAGACTGGGTATCCACATGTATAAGATAATAGAAAATATATATTCATCTCTGTCTCCAGTACCTGGCACAGAGCTCCTGCAGCCTTTGCAATTTCCTGGGTGATAAGAGCACTAGGAACATCTTTTGTTCTAATATTTGGCCTTTGACCCCAGTCTCTGACACAGGGCTCCTGAAACCCTTGTAAATCTCCTCGGTGATGAGTGTCTTTCCTTCTAATGAGGCAACTTTCAGGTGGGCTTCTGGATGGCTTATGAGTGAGGGCTGGTCAACCAGAAAGAACAAGCCACGATTAGAAGCTTGGAATTTTCAGCCCTGCTCTTCATTCCTTGAGAAGGGCTGAAAATGGAATTAATGATCACTTATGCCTATGTGATGAGGTCTTTGTAAGAATCCCTGTAGCATGGGGTTCAGAGTGCTTTCAGGTTGGCAAATACATTCATGTACCAGGAATGTGATACACCCCAACTCCACAGGAGCAGAAGCTCCTGCACTTGGAACCCTTCCAGATCTCACCCTGTGCATCTCATCTGGCTGTTTTTCTTTGTCCTATATCGTATACTTTAAAAAATACATATTTTCCTGAGTTCTATTAACCACTCTAGCAAATTAAACAAACTCAAGGAGGGGGTCATGGGAACTTCTAATTTGTAGCCAAGTCAGACAGAAATTGTGGGTAACCTGGGGACATACTGGCATCTGAATGGTGGGGGGGGGCAGTCTTATGGGACTGAGTCCTTAACGTGGAAGTGGACACTAATTACAGGTAAATAGTGTTTAGAATTGAGTTAAATTGTAGGACACCCAGCTGGTGTTGCAGAGAGTTGTTTGTTATGGGAAAAAATCCCCACATATTTGATTACCAGAAGTCTCAGAAGTGGAGTGTTCCTTTGAAGGTAGAGGAGAAAGACATACAGGACAGAAATATACTGGAGGAGGAGAACTGTAAGTTTTTCCAATAAAACATGTAAAAGAATAAAATTGGACATTTATCCTACACTATACATGAAACTCAATAAAATACTTTAAAATCTGAAACTATAAAACTCCTAGAAGAAAACAAAGGAAAAAAAACCTGCAAAGAAGACAGCATTCAACTCCAATTTTATAGTTATTCCCTTAAAACAAATAATTCTCTACAAGTTAATGTTCAGAGGACTTAATTTTTCATGTGGACACATAAGAAAGTAATATGAAGCAAATTTTCCGCATGTTAGAAGAAAACAAAGGAAAAAAACCTTGAAAGAAGACAGCATTCAACTCCAATTTTATAGTTATTCCCTTAAAACAAATAATTCTCTACAAGTTAATGTTCAGAGGACTTAATTTTTCATGTGGACACATAAGAAAGTAATATGAAGCAAATTTTCCGCATGTTGTTAATATGTACTTTAATTCTGGGAATTCAAATAAAGCCTAAAAGGGAGAAATCTGTCAAATGAACGGGACAGCTGAACAGCAGATACCTGAGGCTGCACAACATAAGTGTGCCCAATTACTTTCAATCCAAGCAGTACACAGAAGCCACAAAATACATAAAACTTTATGAAATAAATTTCATGATAAATTTTAGCTGAAAATGGAATTTGTAGATGGAAATGTTATATAGAGAGTTAAAAATATACAACTGTGACATTAGAATATAACGTATATTTATAAGATATTTGTCTCTGTTATATCAAAAACAAGAAGGCAGATACAAACTTAGAACATCAAGAAAAAATTATGGAGAAAGTGAGGGAAATTACATCACAGCCATTATACCAACACTTACTGAATACTTCCCATATAATATTTCATAAGTTCACAGTCCATAAGGAACATGAGTTTGCAAAGAAATGCCTGAAAAGTGACATAACTTTATTTTTGTGGCACTTACAAAAGTGGTAACAAAGAAAATAATGACCAACTCATTGAAGAAATTAGGGGAGATATCACAAAGGAGAAAATAATTTAGTTATACATTAAAGATAGACATAAACTTTTTTCTTTGGACCCATGGAGAAACTGGAGTCCCAAGATAGATATTAGCCAAAAAACTATAGTAATGTGAAAGAATGCACTATTTAGATTTTATTCCAGAAATGACAGGAACTATTAAAAGGGAAAATATTACCCATGAACTAATCTGACACATAAGGAAAAAAAAATATTGTTAAAGTAGCAGTAAACTAGTGTTAATTGAAATCCTTTTATCTTCCAGGTGAGATGATGATAGACTATTAATATATAATATATATCTCATTTAATCATTCCCACAAGTATTAGTGACAAGAACATTATAGCCCAGGTTTTACAGAGAGTAGGTATGAGAAGTCACCAAACATATTATCCTTTCCCAATTTGACTGAATGCAAAGTATTTTGTAAGTTGGAGTCCCCTACTCCTCCTAAACTCATTTAAAAAAGAAACAAATTGAAAATTAAAATTAGGAATGTCAATAAGGCCTAGAAATAGAGTTTTAATGTTTTAAGTTCCTTTATTTCACTTTCATATCTAATATTGCCATTCATTCTACAATAGAAAGCCAACCTTGCTACAGCTGAAACCCTTAGGCACTGAATCCTTGATGTCATCAACACCTATGGCTTCTCCATCATTTCTCTCTTCTAAAGCAGTCCTGAGTGGGTGTGTCTAATTGGTGCAGCAATGTTTGCCTGCTTCCATAAATAGGGGAAAGGAATTTGTTATGACTTCTTCTTTGAGGTGTAGGACTCATTAACAAGAATCCCAAAAGTAAAAAACAAAACTCCGTTAAAGGCATCCTGTGGCCTTATATTCCATTTTGGAAAATGAATATCCGCTATAATTGGTGCATGCAAAGTCAATAGCTAAGGGGATTTATAAATGGAGGGGATATCAAGTTGAGTTAAAAACTTAATCCACTTTGTTCTGATAGCATAGCTTTCTTTTTCCTCACATCACAAGGATCTTTGTACTAAAGAGAAAAAATATATATATAAAGATAGAATAAGTAAAAATTGGCTCTATAGGAATAACTCAACAAAAAAATATGCACAAATATATAGCTATTATGCTAAAGTCAAAAAAATTGAAGTTGAAAAAATATTTTCTTTAATTTTATGAGCAAACAATATCGACCTTAGTTTTCTAAACTTTCTAAAGATTCCTCGTAGAATACAGGTTATTCGTTATGTGATATAAGTATTCTTAATTTATTAGTATCAAAAACTTCAAATAGTTTTTGTGGACTGCAATATGAATCAATTTTATTCAAAATTTATAAACATGTTTATGATAAATAAGAGAAGCACAATTTTCTATAAACTGTATAAAATAAACCCATCTCTTGAAGAAAATGAGAAGTTTGCTTTATATAGTGCTATATTCAACATAAACTATTTTCAAAAAAAAAATACAGAGTTTTTATAATACATGCTAATATAAAGTTGATTACCTCTGCTCACTTGAGGAGACTTTCTGGAGGGCCTGGATCTTCTGGATTCCTTATGTTAGGACAATATGTATATATGAATGAAATTACATGAAAATGTAAAAGGAGTGTTTGAAATATCAAAATGCCACATTTCAAATGGTATTAAAATAACCATGTAATGATTGATAAAAACATTTTGATATTGTAAAACTTAAACGTCAAGCATATACACAAGATTAAATGCCATCAGCAAAAACAACATATAGATGCTCAATGGTTGAGCATCTGTTTATCCAAGACTTAGATGGTTGGATAAACAGATGAATGGATAGATGGATAGATGGGTGATTGACTGTTGGAGAAGACATCATAACTTACATAATATTTGAGCTGGATCTTCTGAATATAAAGAATAAAATGATGTTTCCTCTTCTTCTATACTCTCTCCTAGGTTTTTGTTTGTCTTTTAAAAATTTATTAATTTTATTTATTTATTTTTGGCTGCATTGGGTCTTTGTTGCTGCATGTGGGCTTTCTCTAGCTGCTGCGAGCCGGGGCTACTCTTCATTATAGTGCGCAGGCTTCTCATTGCAGTGTCTTCTGTTGCAGAGCACGAGCTCTAGGTGCGTGGGCTTCAGTAGTTGTGGCTCGCGGGCTCTAGAGTGCAGGTTAAGTAGTTGTGGCCCACGGGCTTAGCTGCTCCATGGCATGTGGGATCTTCCCGGACCAGGGCTCGAGCCCGTGTCCCCTGCATTGACAGGCGGATTCTTAACACTGCACCACCAGGGAAGCCCCCTCTCCTAGTTTTAACAAAACTATTATTTCTCTAGTGTCCTATGACAGAACTTTGTAAATCATCCTTATTTTTCTCTACCCCTGTCTAATCCATTTCAGTCACTTCATGAAATCAGTATAACACATGAATAATAAAAGCAAGAAAGTATGTATGAGTGGAACTAAGTATTTGCTAAGATTAGTTTATTCAACATGCCCAGTTTTATGTAATAATAATTATGTAAAATTCTTAAGGTATTATTTATTAAAAGTTTTATATTGGATGATAGGATTTGATACAAGCAGGGCTTCTGGAAATTTAGTCCTAATGAAAATTCACTCTAATTTACAGTATATTCAGTGACAATGACAAGGGCTGTCCTTAATATCTTGAACCTAAGACATTTGGGCCTACAAATATATTTTTAATTGTCTAGTTTACTCTTATGTACCTTATTACTGCAATTGAATGTGTTAGTTGGTAGATTATTATTATTGTTGTTGCTTTTATATAGAAATTAATGATGAAACTGATTTCATTTTTGCTATTTATGATGCCACTAGTCCATATTGTCCTAATATGTCAGAAAATATATCCTATACTCTTATTTTTGTCAATAACTATATGAAATTAAACAAATCATTTAAATTTTTGAGTAATTTCTCTCTGCAAAATTAGGTGGCTAGATTAGGTAATCACTATAGATGTTTTGAGCTTTAATATTGTTTACTAAAAAAAGAAAAATAACAGATAAATACTTTCCTACATCATGCTAATACTTAATTCCTAAAAAGAGCTTTTCAATAAATTACCTATTGGAGGTCCTATTATAGAATATTAAATGGATTTTTATCCCTCCCAGATTTAGAATCTTCTAGTTCCTTCACTTGTATATTCACATTTTAGCTGAAATGATCTTTTACACCTATAGATTTCAACAATGGTACTATAAAACCATTAGCTATTTTTAAATTGCCCTCAAATTTTATACTTTTCTTTTACTTTGTCCATGTTCCGAGGGAAATTCTATATTCAAAACAATAAGAACAGGAGATATGTGAAGACAAATACAGGGCTCCCTATATTTTCTTCTACTTTGCACATCAACGAAAAGCTGAAAACAGACACAGAGCAAAGGAATGTTAAGAAACACAATACCTCTCCTCGAATCAAGATGTCTCCTTTGGGGGAGAGATAGCATAACTTTTGTCACAAGTAGTATTCATTCAGACTGATTTAATAACAGAAATGTTTATAAAGTTGACAATAAAACAAAGAAATGGAAGTGAATATATGTGTTAAGCATTGGTGTATGTGTGTTTCCTTTGTTAAACATCTGTGCATTTCAAAGTTTTGTTCTCCTGTTCTTACATTTTCCCCTAGAGCTCAGAGATAAGTAATGGTACTGCTTTAAATTGTGCAGTATAAAAGCAGTTCGCACCTCACCCATAGTTCACCCTCACTGATGGGAACATGTGATCATACAATCCTATCAGCCTGTCATATTTTCCATTAATGGAAAAGAGAATATATTTAATGTGGGAGTTGATATTCATATATGGATAGTTGAATAAAGGGAAGATTTCAGTGTTTCTTAAGCAGGCTACTTAATATATATTTTGTTAGATAATAATACCTCCAGGTTGTACTATCCCTAGTTTTACAATATTTGAGGTTCGGTCTTTATCTCCATGAAAACTTTTCAGTTGTAACTGCAGAGTTAAAACAGAAGTGAATATCCAAATATATGTCCCTCACATGTCCTATTTTTAGAAAATATAGAGTTTTTCATTATTTCACCTTGGTTATGTAAGTCATAATCATATAATTTTTTCTTACAGAGAGAATTGGATTTGTCAAGTATCAAAAAATAAAAGGAAAGCATAAAATAAACACATATTGATGATATTAACTGGATATAAACCTGGGTCTCCTTGAAAGCACAACTAGAATAAAAAACTTAGTGTCAAAGATTGATTTGGAAAATGATCCCTGAGTGTAAAAATTGGAAGTCAGATGAATGGACCAAGGAAAGAAGGAAAATCAATCCAAGAAGCATCCTCAAGGTGACCACTGCTAAGGATGACAGGTTAACATGCTCACTGACTCCTTTTGATGAGCTAGAGTTCATTTTCTGATTTTGAGCATAAAGATTAAAGAAAATCATTTATATTTTTAAGGAGAAATGTAAGCTTCAAAGCGGTTTTTAAGACTCTCGTTAAATTTCTAAAGATTTAAAATCTCCAAATTAAATGCATTCATGGGTCCTTCAGCAAGTAGTAAACTCTTAAGAGTTTGCCACTGACTCTAAGGCACACCTTGGGAAGGAAAATAAGTCAAAAGTGGTTTGAAATGAAAATATTTCCCACAATGGTCTCTCTAATCAAGGATGAGTCCAGGGCTTCCCTGGTGGCGCAGTGGTTGAGAGTCCGCCCGCCAGTGCAGGGGACGCGGGTTCGTGCCCCGGTCCGGAAAGATCCTACATGCCGCGAAGCGGATAGGCCCGTGAGCCATGGCCACTGAGCCTGCGCGTCCAGGGTCTGTATTCCGCAACGAGAGAGGCCACAACAGTGAGAGGCCCGCAAACTGCGCAAAAAAAAAAAAAAAAAAAAAGGATGAGTCCAGAAAGGATAATTCATTTTGTGTCATCATAGCCTGCACTCCTGAAAGTCCAATCCTAAATTCTCGTGTATTAAACTCTGCTTACACAGGTATAACAACAACAACAAAAAGTGGAGTAACAAAGTACTCTTGGAAAAACAAATCAGGCACAAATGGCAAGGGGGCGGGGGGGCAGTTTATACCAGCGTTTCCCTTTTAGTCCCGTTTACTTGCCATCAACACAAGCCTGAACAGAGACTCCACAAACTGAAATTAAATTCTGCCAAGATCACAGGGAATGCCAGGGGTTTGACCCGAGAGCATCAAGGGAAGCTCCATAGCTTCCCACTGACTTTGGAAAGCTGCAAGGTCAACACCTGGACTTCAGGCCATTTCTGAAATCAGAATTAAGAAAGAGAACCTCCTCTCTCTCAAATCTGCTGCCCACAGATAAAAGTAGGAAGCAGTTATCTTCAAGCTGCTACCCCCATGGCATTAGAGAAGTCCCTGAAAGAGAAAGTGAAGGCACTTCCCTGGCGGTCCAGTGGTTAAGACTTTGCCTTCCAACGCGGAAGGTATTGGTTCGATCCCTGTTCAGGGAGGTAAGATCTCCTATACCTTGTGGCCAAAAAACCAAAACATAAAACAGAAGCAATATTGTAACAAATTCTATAAGGACTTTAAAAAATGGTCCACATCAAGAAAATTTAAAAAAAAAATAATATTTTTTTTTTTTTTTAAAGAAGGAAGTGAAAGTTCTATAGCAAGATTTGGGTCAGGAGGTTGACCAGATATACTTGAACAAGACTTGCTCAGAGTCATCATGAAACTGGTTACTGATGGAACAGCTCTAGATAGAGTTGGAGCCAAAAGATTCTAGCGTGGCACACAAATTAAAGACTTGTCATCATGAGTGCTGCTCCATTGGAGTGTCAACTAAAGCAGAACTAATGCCGTAAGTTACTTTGGTTAAAAAAAAAATATGATTTTTATATCCCTATTACTGAGGTGAAATCTACTGGAACTGAAAATAAAATATAAAATAATTTTCATTTTTCAAGTTCTTACCTCTACCATTTTAGAGTTTCTATCTTGTTCTAAAAGAAAAAAATTACCATGTTAAATGAGGGATGCCAATATAAGTGGCAAGGGAAATTGGGAAAAAGCATTTTTAGCTGAAACTGAACATACAGCCACCAGGAAAATATCACCACTTAAGGGTATATTGGAAATAAAATTGTGTCCAGATTTATTAGGAGTAATAAAGCAGACATTTCTGTGGGAAAATGAAATTATGAAAGCCAAAAGTTGTTTTCTGACCAAAGATTATAGTTTACTTATAGTCTAGATGTTCTAATATCAAATAGACTATGAAATGACTGACCTTTAATATAATATTTGTTAGTTGGGAAAACTAGTTTTCTTTTCGGAAAAATTCACACATTCAATTTACAGAGGTCTCAATGCAGGTTTTTTTTTTAGTGGAACAATGCACACCCTTTAGCTGTTTATGGTTGAATTAACTATAAAGACTTGTATTTTTTTAAAAAGGCTATAAGTTAATTAACCTAAATAATGAACACAGAAAAAGCAGGATGTATCCACAGGTGGTAAATCATTTCAACTGTGAGGGAAATGGGAAAGTAAAAGTGATAGCCAGCTGTTCAAAGCAGTGAAAATTTTACCCAGAGAACTGGAACATGAAATCCAAGCTAAAACTTAATGCAATCCCTTCAAGCCAGCAGATGCTCAAGGGGGAAAAAAAAGGGGGACAATTTGTTGTAGAAAATTACATTGATATTATGATCTATGATCCAGACATCAAAGATCTCTCTTAATCAATAGTCCAATATTACAAATACAATTTGATTGCACTGGCAAAGAAAATGAATATTTTGTATTAAAAATGCATAGTAAAACTATCTGGAATGAGACCCTGTTAGTACACCATCCACCCTTAGGCAGATGCTTGACAAACTGTCGAAAATAACGAGACCAGGTGTATTAAAAAATAAAACAATTAATCACAGACTTCTCTCAGAATAAAGCACTTTTGGATGTATCATGGAGAATATAAAGAGGAAAAAAAAGATTTTAGATCTATTTAATAAGAGATAAAGGCTGTTAAAAGATAAAACAAATACATAGAAAAATATAGAATTAATTTTATATATATATATTAGATGAACCATAGTAAACAGCAAATGCCCACAATATCAAAGCAATAAAGAGACTTCATTAATGAGCAGGTCCTACAGCAGGGGTGGAATTATTTAAACTAATATAAATTATCTTCTCAGGTATTTCTGTAAAATTGAATATGATGTAATTCAGCAAATTAAACACCATGTTAGCTCTTTTATTTATATTTTTCCTCTTTTCAAAAATTATCTTTAGTTGTTTTTTAGTAAGATATTTGACTTTAATTAGGGTTTTACCCATATTTACATATCAATGGGAATACTGGAAAAAAGCCACTAATAGTACTATATTAAAAAAGGAATCACATATTAATGTTTTCCCTTCATAGGTTTTCCAGAATTTTAATAGTTATTTAACTTGATTTTTGACCCGCATGAGATATTCTATCTGAATGTGAGAAATTCACAGAAAAATATTTTTTAACCTCATATCTCTTAAGAATTATGTTTATACACTGCACATCAGAGGGCTGACTTAGACTTAATATTTCACCACTTCTCTTAAAACAAGGAAATCTTGAAACTGTATAAGCTCTTGATGTTTTACTTATAATATGTATTTCATCTATGTACATTATAAACCTCAGAATACAGTGCTGTAAGTTTGCCTTAAAACCATATTTTCAGAAAAATCAAGGGAAAATACTCTTATATTTCATCTGTATTATTATTTCCAATGTGTCTTGACTACCTGTTTCTTTTGTTTGCGTTTCACATCAGGCCAAAAATTTACTGTAGCTTTCCTTGTATTGCGTGTCCGTTGGTGAAAAAAAAAAATCTTTTTCCTTCTTTCGTCTGAAATGAGGGTGTTTTTCATTCCAAATGTCTTTATTTTCACTTTTATAGTATATTTTTGCCTGATTTGGAATACTAGGTTAACTTTTTTTCAGCATTTAAAATTTTTTTCTCACTGCCTCTGACCTCCATTTTTCTGAATAGTCAGAAAATTGGCCATCCCATTTTCTGAATATCCAATCAAGTTCCATAATATATATTCAACGTGTCATTTTTCTCTGGCTTCTTTCAAGTTATTCACTTTATCTTTCTTAGCTAGTTGGTTGTGATGTACTTAAGTGGCTTTTTTGTTTTTATTCTTCCAGTTTGGTGTTCTCTGAGCTCCTAAATTTCTAACTTTATGTAAATGTATGTCTTTTCCCAAACAGCTACGAAGTTTTCACTTTTTTTTTCTTTTGTTTTCTGCACCACTCTTCTCTTTCCATAGGAACTACAATACACATACAGTAGACCTTTTGATACTGCCCAAGAGATCCCTGAGACAATTTTTTTTCTCAATAATCTTTCTCTTTTTTAAAAAAAATTAGATGATTTCTATTGATCAAGTTTTAAGTTGTCTCTTTCTTTTGCCATTTCCACTTTGTTCACAAGCCTATTTAGTGATCATTTTATTTTATATACTGCATTTTTACATCTAGAAATTAATTTCAATTTAAGAGTATTTTTTCTTTGCTGAGAATCCTTAACTTTGTATTCATTATCATAATATTTTCTCTACATTCTTGAGCTTATATGTGTTAACTGCTTTATAACTCTTTTCTGATAGTTACAAATTCTGGGTTATTTCAGGTTTGTTCTCTGGTTATCTTTTCTCTTGAGAATGGTTCTTGTTGTCCTGTTTCTTCAACACTGTGAATAATATGATATATTATAGAAATTATGGATTCTGCCACATTCCTCTGAAGAATATTATATTTTTAAGGGAAAATTATTCTGCCTGGGTTCATACTAGAAATTCTATTTCTTCAGCAACCAGTGGTAGCCCAAATTTCAGTTTTTTGTTTTTTTTTTAAATTTAGCTTGCCTTCATGAAATCTGGATCACACATATGTAATTTAGAGAGCAGCTATGGAGTGAGCAGAGATTACATACAGAAATTATGACTGAAATTTTTGACTTTCTTCACTTTTCAGAAATTATGGTTGATCTAAACCCTGTTCTCTGTTTTTTCAGGACAAGATTGCATGGTTTTCAACTACTCTTTGTTGTACAAACTCTGACTAAAAAATATAAAAATAAACTGCAAACGTATTTGGGAACTGCTACAGTGTTCATGATGAATTGTTTATATCAGGCCTCAATGTCTTTTAGTTAATACAATGTGCGTTGCTTCTTCTTCTGTGTCTTTGCTGCTGCCAATATCTGGAATCCAGAACAACAATATCCCATATCTCAACTTTTGTATATCCAGACATAGAGTCATTTATTCCATTAACTACTATTCATATTTCAGATCACAGTACAGTTGCCTCTGTCTCTGGGAATATTTTGTTGACAGGGCTGAAGTGGTCATTTTTCATTGAATTGAAGTGATCAATTCAATTTTCTAGATTGAATGCTCTATAATCATTGAATAAATTCATAAATGAGAGAAAAACTGGGGAATTACTGAAAGCATGAATGAATAACTGTATGAATGAGTAAACAATGTTTAATGAACATCAAGGTTGTTTCTTCAAAGTGGAACACTTTTCTCAAGTTCCTATATATCCACTTCAGCTGCAGCTTAGATCTCACATTATTAAAGCTCAATACTTGTATTTGATTGATATAAATATATAAATGAATGAGTAAATAAAGTCATTATAAGGAATTGCCTTTACTTTTGTTTTTAGAGCAGAAAAGTGTCTTGGTTAATGGTGAAAATGAAGGGAGGAAAAAGAAAACCTCAATAAAATCAAGAAAAATGCATAAAATTGGAAAATAAATGTAAAAAATAATTAATTTTGGAGAAATTTTATTTAAACTTTGGAGAAATTAAAAGCTTAAAATGTTATGATTGCTGTTCTCTTCTAGAATATCTTCCAATCTCTGTAAGCCCTTACTGATTTCTCCCACCTCCCAGCCCCTACAGAATTTAACAGCTGAACCATTCATTTACACTTAACATAAAATTATTTATGTATTGTAAGCACAGATGTATTGTAAGTACTATTGATTGCAAAGGCTGTGTTTTATACTGTTTTGTAAGACAGTTCTACTACAATTCCCACAGCATAATAGGTGCTCAAAGTTGTAAAATTAATTAGAATAAATTGTTAACATATTTATGAAAAGTCAAGGAAGACTCAAATATGAAAGGAGAAATCAGATCTCCAGCTCCATATTAAATTCTAACATTGTTTCCTTCATACTTTTATGCCATGAATTAATAAATTAAATTTTATACTGTAATGACCATAACTCCTTTCATTTAGGATATAAATCAGATCATCCTTGAAAATATGTTAAATATGTTAACAATTCAACTAAATGTTAGAATGTTAATTTGTCTAACTAAATATTGCATGCATTTAGAAATTTTTTACCACAGGAACAGAAAACTTCTTCAAATTTCAAGCAGTTCTATGTTTTACAAAATGACCTAAAAGGGAGTTAGAATGTAATGAGTTACAGTATCTTGCTCTCTATTGTTGGCATTTTAATGATTTAATATTCAACTGTTTAAAAAAACAATAGAGGTAGAAAATAATTTTAGTTAATGCTCTGATGCATTTTATTTTTAATTCTCATAGCTCAGGGATAAGACCATCTGTGCTATATTAGCTGGGTGCAAGATTTTTAAAAGCCAAGAATTTCCTTAAGCCTGAATATATAGGTGCTATGACTCATGCAGTGGGGAGTTAACAAAACATTAGTATAACTGCATAATCTAACTCTCAGAGAAGCAAAGATTGTCTACTGCAAGAATTGGGTTTTGTGTTCATGACTGATGAGATTGTTGTATCAAGTGAAAGAAAAGGCCTCCCTGGTGGCACACATATGCTAGTTGCTGATAAGATGTTTCCTGGTTGTGTTATTTTTATGCTATCTGTTTTTAATAGACTTCTTTTCTATTTTATTTTCTGACCACTTAGTTTTTCATGACTGTGTGTTGGTATCTTGATGTGAGGGTATTTATAGGAATGCAAAACCAAATAATTTGCTTGGGGAAATTATTGTGCTTTATAGAGTTATATACTCATTTTATCTTTATTAATTATCATGGATTTCTATCAATAGTTGAAAGCTAAAAGACCCCTGAAAAATCCTTCAAATATCAATTTTTAATGGATAAAACATATTGTAAAAAGGCTAAAGATCTATTAATTTTCCCTTTAGTGTTTCATTTCTAAATGATCTTTAGCATTTTTCATTAGTGATTTTATTAACTACTTTAGGATTAAATTCCTTTGAAAATCATCATGACCTCCACAATATCTAGATGTCTTTGTGTAACATAGACTAAAGTTTTTACAACATTGCACAAGTTTACTCTGATGAATGAGACTAAGGTGGGTAATAGAAACTTATTCTTAATTGCTCAATTGAGATGATTACTAACTGTCAGAAATAATATTAAAAATAAGATTTAAATTCCAACTCAAATATTCTATAAATAAGCCCACATTTACTCAAGGAATATACAATGTGTGCAGATCAATTTGTTCACTTCTATGAGAAAGTAAATAAGCTACAGCTTCACACAGACTGTTCTATGTAGAATGCTGAGCATGTACTCGTAACAGAAGGGAAATATGTGGAATTTCTGCCTCCAAGAATTGTCCAGGATCCTTTGTCCTCAGATGCATATTCACCTATACGACAACTTCCTATACAAAATCATTATCAGTGAAAGTCAGTAAGTACTTTGTTTAGTGGTTACATGGATCCAAACACTGTCTTTGAATTCAGAGATAAGTAAGACCATTGTGTCTCCAGGTGCTCATAGTCTTTGGAGAGATGTAGGAATATAGCAGGTGCTTCTATAAAATATAGTAAGATGCAAAATACAAAATCCTATAGGAATATAGGGGAGGAACCTCTGCTGTGTTTGTAACTACAATTTGTAATATGAAAGAAACCATTCCTTTAGACTATGAGCCACAAGTGGGAAGTATATTGCCTGAAGACATTGCAGGCACGCTGATGAGGCAGATGTTTTTCTAAGTAAAAATATTAACAATCTTTTATCAAATTTATTACATGCTCAATTGCTTGTCTCCACCAGGTTTTTGAATATGCAGCCATTGCTTTAAACCTTGAGTATCTTGTCTGAGTTCCCAACAGCAAACAGATTGCTCACTTAAATTAGGGCAATTCAAGTTGGGCTTAAAGGTGTATGTAGCATGTAGGGAAATAAAAAGCTAATAACATCTTGACTCCTACCTTCCAAGCTATGAGGAGTAGGAGGGGGAAAACTTGAGCAGGATGGAGATTTTTGCACAGAGAGGACTGCATTGGCAGAAATGTAGCCAAAAGCTGGAAAGCAAGAGACTATTGTTTTAGTCTATACAATTCTGCTTTCTGGAAAATGTATAAATGTATATGTATATGTATAAATGCAATGTATAAAATGCTATCTTAAAGTGTTAAAAGGATAACTAGTGAAATGAGTAAAACTATAATTAACTGAGGAAAAGGTTTTCCTAACACAATTTACTGAAGAGACTATTTTTTTTCCATTGTATATTCCTGGCTCCTTTGTCATAAATTAATTGACCGTATATGCATGGATTTAATTTGGGACTCCCTATTGTTTTAATTGAAATTTTAATAAATTAAAAAATTAAAAGTCCAATTATTAAGATGATTTTTATAGAGATCGTATGAACGGTATTTTAGAGCAATAAAACTGTTGTATGAGATATTTTTTAATTAAGAAATAAAGGTAAGTGAATCTATGTAATTGATTATTCTCTAGGGTGCATCTCAAGACTTGGAATCTTTTTGGTTTCTGGCAACCCTCTCTGGAATTAAAAATTTAAACAAAGTAGTGGTTTATTTCTCTCTTTGAAAGAGAGTTGAGGTAGGCACATCACAGCAACCCAATCTTCTATTTGATAGCAACCATCCATAAAAATGGCTTCAATCTTTAGCGTCACTTCATGATTTGAAATGGTCAGTCCTGTTTAAGGAAATTTTCCTAAAAACTCAGTAATCAAATTCTTTTTATATTCTCTTGCTAGAATTTATAATCTATCTTCAAAAGAGAATAGGAAAGCATATTTTATTTGAGGCTGTTTTTGCCTTGCATAAAATCAAGGCTCTGATTAAGGAAGAGAGGAGAATTGATGTTTGGCAGGCAAATAATCACCCCAACAAGATGTTCAACTATAAAATGTAGGTATTTGCATAATCTAAATATTCCTTAATTTTGGTATGGAAGGGTAATTTACTTTCTATTCATATAGCTAATAAATATATAAGACTTTTTTCCAAGAAGTTTTCTTTTATCCTACCAGATCTATTTTATTCTTTTGAATTTTTCCTTCTCTCCTAGCATAAATAATATTGAATTATTGTGGATGAATTTAGTAAATTGAATTTTTAATTTAATATCACTGGTGCACTTCTGTGATACCAGGCTAAAATTCAGAAGTATAACAACTAAATTGAAGTTTAAAAAACATAAATAAGTCTTCATATTTTATCAGAACTGTAAATACATTGACTTATGATTTCACTGAGGTCAATGAAATTGTGAATGAAATACCCAGAACATTACACAGCATAAAAGGCTACATTACCATTGGTGACCTTCTTTGATATAGCTTGTGGAAAACCAGTTCTTCATTCTTAAGGAAATACAAAATTATAAAATTTATTGACCACAATACATAAACACAGGAGACATGCACATTGGCATTTGATTATTGTTGCTTAACAAAGAAAATTAAATAAAAGAAATGATTATGTATTTTTACAAGGAGAAATGTAGTAAGGTTTACCATTTTAGCTATGCAAACACTGATAATATTGAGTTATAATACACTTGATTTCACACTAAATTTTAAATTCCATTGTTACATTATTTTATCAATAGCACAAGTTTTGTTTTAAGTAATATGGTATTTTGTTTGATATTTACACATAGACACTTTGGTCTCCATTCCATAGATCAGCACTTTTAAATATGAGTGAAAATATCAGTGCAGGCACATACATGCTATGTCTTTCATAAGACTACAAAACACTTTTCTGCACATATATGGCAAACTTCCCTAAGGCTGTTAATATGTGTCAGATTTAATTGCATCCAGTGAAGTATATTTCATATGTGTTATTCATATGGTATACTTAAGTACCTTGTATGCCGAGAAACTGCATTAATAGGTAACAGCCACAAATAATGTAAAAATGATAATTGGGTTAAAATAAACTGTATGAACTTGCTTTTAGTCTTTTAATTCATGCAGGTAATTTTCTTTAAAAATTACAGATAAATGATGAATAACTTTACCTACTCTACTGTAATCCATTTATGTTATTATTTGACCATTTTGTTATGGTACATCCATCTTTATTATTATTAGTTTTTTACTCAGTACAAATTTTTAATTTAAGTATAATTAACACATAACATTATATTAGTTTCAGATATATAATATAATTAATGGGTATTTGTATATGTTGCAAAAAAGATCACAATAAGTCTACTTACCATCCTTCCATCTTCACAGATGATACAGATTTTTTCTTGTGGTGAGAACTTTGAAGGTTGAATCTCTTAGCATTTTTCAACTATGCAATACAGCATGATTAACTATATTCATCATTTTTAAATGCAAATCAAAACTGCAATGAGGTATCACCTCACACCGGACAGAATGGCTACCATCAAAATGTCTACAAACAATAAATCCTGGAGAGGGTGTGGAGAAAAGGGAACACGCTTACACAGTTGGTGGGAATGTAAATTGGTACAGCCATTATGGAGAACAGCATGGAGGTTCCTTAAAAAACTAAAAATAGAGCTACCATATGATCCAGCAATCCCACTCCTGGGCATATATCCAGAGAAAACCATAATTCAGAAATATACCTGCACCCCAATATTCATTGCAGTACTATTTACAATAGCCAAGACATGGAAGCAACCTAAACCTCCATCTACAGAGGAAAGGATAAAGAAGATGTGGTACATATATACAATGAACTATTATTCAGCCATAAAAAAGAATGAAATAATGTCATTTGCAGCAACATGGATGGACCTAGAGATTATCATACCAAGTAAAGTAAGTCAGACAGAGAAAGAAAAATAACATATGATATCACTCATATGTGGAATCTAATTTTTAAAAATGATATAAATGATTATTTATTTACAGAACAGAAACAGACTTACAGGTTTTGAAAACAAACTTATGGTTACCAAAGGGGAAATATTGGAGGGAAATAAATTAGGAGCTTGGGATTAACATACACACATTACTATATATAAAATAGATAACTAATGGTGACCTACTGTGTAGCACAGGGAACTCTACTCAATATTCTATAATAACCTATATGGGAAAATAATCTGAAAAAGAATGAATATACATATATGTATAACTGTATCACTATGCTGTACACCTGAAACTAACAACATTGTAAATCAACTATACTCCAATAAAATTAATTTAAAAAATGTTACATCCATTTTAGACTGGTGCTTGGTCTCCACTACCCAGAGCAGCTAGAAATGGTGGTATCCACTAGCTCTGCTTCTCTGGCACCAGAAACATATGGGTCAGTTTCTTTGTTGAATTCGGGTAAGTAAAAAATAAAGAGAAGATAATTAGGTCTGTTCCAGTGACAGTAGTGGTGACCTACAGGTTGGATTTTGACTGCAGAAATATAAGAGGTAGACAGCATCATCTAGCGTTTCTTGCTGGCAGCAACTGTTTTCTTTTCAGACCAGATCTCTATTGTTGTTGTTGTTGTTTCAGAGCAGTTGTGGAAGCTTAGGCTCAAACCTAGTCCTCTAGCATTCTCCACAATTCTGAGATTAACATTTTACACCGTTTCTGCTTTATCTTTCAGAATCAGTTTCTGTTAATCATACCACAAATATAACTTATTTAAAACACTTGCATTTTGTGATAAATCACAGTATATCATCTAAAACACAAATAAACATAATGAAGAAAATTACTAAGTATTTATATTCATAGGTATAGTAATCCATTCAAACTCATCCATTTTTTAATCCAGATGAGTCATACATGTTTTTACAGCCTTTTCTGAATTTATTTAGAATTATTTAGCACTGCTGTATCATCTTTTCATCCATGAATTTCTGGGAAAACATTGTGAAAATGGAAAGGAAGATTTTTTTTGTGGAGATAATATATGAAAAAGCACATATTAAAATGATGTTGTTACATATATACATGAGCTCAGGTTCATATATGTTTTCATTCTTCAAATTTCTGCAGAATATAATTTGTCAGTGTAATCAAGGATTTAAAAAGTGGGGTTTAGGTTGGACAATGAGAATTCAAGACATATATACAGTACTGAAGCTTTTATTCTCTAGCAGCTTTGTAGAATTAGGGGTTATCCTACACTGAGCTTCCTGTCTGCCAATAGCTTCTCAGCCATTCCCAAAGATAAATGACTTTCTCTTGGCATATGTAAATCAAACAAATGTATAAGCATTACAATCCTTTGTTGCTGATCTTGGGGCCTGGTATTTGACAAATAGAGATTTATAGACAATTTGACATTTGAATGTTGAAGGAAATCCTCATTTTATTCCACATCTCTTTACATAGATGATTTTCTTTTGTAGAGTTTCAATCTTTAAAAATTGAGTTCATAAAATTAGAGATGGAGATGTACTGAGTAGAGTAGATGGAAGAAAGCCTATCTGGGATATATTACTAAAGAGCTTTTCAATTAAATAGCTCTACATTCCATTCCTGACTCAGTAAAGAGCTCAACCTTATAAATGTCCTCTCTTAACATTGGTGTGCTTTGCTTTCATAATCCACAAAAGAGAAACAAAAAGTCTGCCTAACAAGGTTGCTATGAGAATCAAGTAACACTCCATGTATGAATTACCTAATATATTGGATCATTTTCTTGAAGGATTGGGATAGGTTATATCTTCTATTATCAATGAAAATTCTACATTTTGTTGGACCATTGATGTCCATCCTGATCATGAGTATTTTGTCAATGTATGTGAGTGGCAATGACAATTATGTTTTGAGTAGAGGCTTTAAATGTGTGAGAAGTTTGGCTTCCACTCTTACATGTCTGCCCTCCATGAGGAGAACATGCCTAAGCACTAACTTTATCAATCTGGATCCTAGAGTGAGAGAGAGGTAGAGCAGACTTGAACCTGACCTGTAACCTGGCACTTAGCCTAGCTGAGCCCAGCAGAGCCACAGATAACCTGTGGATATAAGCAAATAATTAAAAGTTTTTTTATAAGGCTCTAAGATTTTATTTCATTTTTTGGTTGACTAATATAGGCACCAATAAACATTACATTTTTTCTTATCCAAGCTTCAGAAATTTCCTGAAGGCCAACTCCAGCAAGAAAATCTTTTACCTGCTTAAATTAAACTTGTGGAGTTTATTGTTCAACTATGGAAAAATGACTTGAATTTTCTCTCCTTGAAAACTCTGGAACTAGTGACTTATAACAAGCTTAAAAGGTAGCATCTGCTGCAGCTTGACTACATAAAGTAAGGCCTGATGAAAATGAAATATTAATATGCAGTTTATGTTAGATGCTGCTTCAGAGTTTCAGAAAAATGAACAGTAATCAAATGAGGGTGTCACATAATACACAGCAAGCAGAGAGACAATTATGTAAATGAATGCCCAAGGTTAGCATGACACAATGCTTTTTAATTTGACTAATATTAAAATCAGCTTGTTCTTAATGTAATAGATGGCTGTGACAACAGTTAAAGAGCACCAAATGTTTTTGTAATCCCCTGTCAAATTAAAAATGCTGTTGTGAGTGACCTGCTATCCACAGTACAATACTTGAAAGGTACAAAATGTGCAATATTTCTTTGGCTTTACAAACATTAGACTAAAATGCTTCTGAGATGAAAGTCATAATGACCAGTGTACATCTACCTCCTTCAATTGAAAATACACATCAGTGAACTCAAGTTACCAGAGTGCATTTTCAAAATAAGAGTTTCTCTCATTTAGCTGAATCATTTGAATTTAACAGATAAACTGCAGATACATTTTTCAAATTATATACATTTATTTCCTAACTCTATACAAAAAAAAAAAATTCTTCAGCAGATTCTTCATTCCACTTTTATTTTCCTCCTTACTAATCTACTCATCCAGCTAGTACACTTTAAAAAATTGCTCACTATGAATAGAGCTGTGGATTTCATTATCTATATAAAGTCAATGCACATGTATATATATTCATAAGGTGCATATGCAAATACATAAACAGACATGCAAAAACTAATCAGCCATGCAATTTTCAATACTAAAAGAATACACTATTTGCAAAATCACTGCAACATTTAACATATTTGAACTTTTAATTTTAAATTTGGTAATGATAGTGTTTAATTTGGGGATGGTAATATCATTATTTGTAATGTTCAGTGATTTATATCTGAAATTGATTTTTCTGTAGAACTACAAGCATAGAATTCTCATAAGCTATTGATTATCTTCTAAGAAGAAATGACAAATCAATTTCACCTTGCCAGTGTTCTTTCTAACAAGTGTCAGAGTGTTTTTGTGTTAGCCTGAAATTTCCACCAGAAGAAAAAAAACAAAAACTAAAAACAATAGGATGGGGAAAAGGAGAGGTCTGGGGAAGAAGGTAATAACTCACCTTTATATTTAAACCTTTATCTCTAGTGATCAACCTTTATAATTAAACAAAAGTAATGCGACTGTTGCTTTAAATTAAACAAACCAATTGGATGTCTTTGAACCTGATGATGAGAACTGATAGTGGATATTTCAGACATCTTTTTCCAATTCTTAAGAAAGGTGAGCTATTAATCATTTATTTCTCAGTTTCTATACTAGTGTTTGTGGAACTGGAGATTATAGTATCTGCATGTCCTATTTAAGAAAAGGAATATCGAATTTCTAATACAAAATTCTGTACAGAGCTTAGAAGTGGCTCATGCTGTGAAGGGCCCTGTATTTTACAGTTCATTAATTTCTAGAAATCTTTTCTTATGTATAAAAATAATTGACAAAAAATCTGAATACATTATTAGATACTCTCTCTTCAAAAAAAGAAAGTACTTTGAGGTATTAAGGTGTTGAGATTTACAAAACAAAGTTAAATATAAAAATTTTTTTTCAGAAAGAATATATTGATTCACCATCTTAAAATACTATTATTCCACCCAATGTTAGTTATAAAAATGTTTGAAGTATAATCATTTTTATCACTCAGAAAGATAGGGAAAATTAGTTGATAGTCACATAATTTCACCATTTTAAATCTCTATTTGTATTCCAATATATTATATAGGATACAAATGTTTATTAGTTTTTAGATAAAAATTTATTAAAATGCTATACTCATGTTCTTCAAACTCTAAACAGGTTAATGAAAATTGAACGTTTCAGTTAATGGTGTTCAAGATGGTGATGGGAGCTCAAAGATTCACCCATATGCACACTTCCCATTGAAAATCACATATTAAATTATGTAAATCAATTACATAGGTTTTATTTTTTAATCTTTATCAAATAAGATTTAATCTACTTGAGAGCTTTAGATAATTAGAAGAAACAATGTTTCTTATTGTTGTAATAGACATGTAAATGATAATGTTTTGAAGTAAACACATTACTTACAAATTTTTACTTCAGCTAATATATGTGGAATAATTGAAATTTATAAATAGTAATGATTTTTTAAAATTTTATTACTGTGAATAAAGCTATGGATTTTACTCTCTATGTAAAGTAAATGCACATGTATATATATTCATAAGGTGTATATGCAAATACATAAACAAACATGCAAAAAATAACCAGATTGTGCTTCTGTGATCACCTGTTCATTACTTAAATACAAAGGAATAGCTAGCCAATAAAATATCTAAATTACCTCTATTACTTTGTGCATTTGTTTTAAACAGAAAGTTAATAAAAGCTATAGAACTCTACTGTCAAATAAGATAACCATTAGCCACCTGTGGTTATTTAAGTTTAAATGTCAATTAATTAAATGAAGTCAAATTAAAAATTCAGTTATTGAGCTGTACCAGCTATATTACATAGTCACATGTAGCTGACGGCTAACATATTTGGTAGCATACAGAACATTTCCATCATTACAGAATTTATTATTGTGTAGTGCTATTACAGAGGTTTCACAAAATTATCTTAGAAGTCATCCCCAAATCATCTGTTGGTGATCTCCTGCTAATGATTTGAAGATCTCCCAGATACCATCAGCCCATTGTTTTACTTTTCTTTTTTGGCTTTATCTTTATTTGCTATATGCTGCTGGTTTTGTTTATTTTAAAAATGGTTTTGCTATTTTAAATGAGGTCAGTGCTCAATGAACTGTACATTAACAAAGTTAAACATTTTTAGAACTGAAGTCTTCGTTTTTACTAAACTATTTCATTACAAAGTATTTTAAACATACAGAAACATTGAAAGAATAACATGGTGAAAGCCCATATGAATCCTGTAAATGTTTGAATACTCCCCCAGTAATTAAGAAAACCACAAACAGAAAATCAGTAAAGATGTTAAATATTTGGACAATGATATCAATCAAATCCAATCATTGATATCTATTTAACACACCCAACAACACAAGAATACACATTACTTGAAGTGCACAAAGTGTGTTTACCAAGGTAAAACACAAATTTTGGGCCATAAGACACCCACAATAAATTTCAGAGGGTTATAAATATACCAAATATGTTCTCTTATTACAATTACATTAAATTATAATCAACAAAAAGCATACACCTAGAAAATTACCAAATATTTGGAAATTAAGCATGATACTTCTAAGAACCCAGAAGTCAAAGAACTTGAAAGATATTTCAAACTGCATATTAATAAAGTCACAACATATTAACATGTGTGGGATGAAGAGAGTGCAGTGCTTAGATAGAAATGTATAGCTTGAAATGTCCATCTTAGAAATAAGAACTATATAACATAATTTTTCTAAGCCTCAAAATTAATATGCTAGGAAAATAAAAGAGCATATTAAAGCTACAGAAAGTGAAATGAAGGGAGTGATAAGAGAAAAAAAGCAATCATATAGAACAAGGACAAATATTTCAGAAAGTTAAAGTCAAAAGTTTGTTCTTCAAAAATATTAATACAATTGATAGACTATACCCCGAGCAATACTAATTCAGAAAACACAGGAAAAAGAGAAATTAATATTACATTGCCTAACAACATAAACTTTAAAAATTAAGTGGAAACTATTCTAAAATAATTTGCCTTACCAAAACAGAAAGAGGAAGAAATAAAAATCCAAACAGCATTTTTTACAGTTAAAAAAATGAATTTTGATTAAAAATATTTTCCCCAAATAAATCTTGAGGCATGAATGATTTCACTGGAAAAACTCTATCAAACTTTTTAATAATAAATAACATCACTGTAATATATACACATACTTTCAGAAAACAGAAGAAGTGGTTCTTAACAATTTACTACAGGAAAGAAGTGTTATCAAATACAAGAATGGGATACTGACATTACAAGAAACACACACACTCACACACAGAGGCACACACAAACACACAAATATCCTTCATGAACATAGATCCAAAAAGTCATAATAAATATTGGTTAAATCAAATCCAGCAATATATAAAAAGGTTGATATGCCCATCATCAATTGGAGTTTATCTTAATAGACATTTTAACAAATAAATCAATTTAGTAAGCACATAAACATTTTTACACCAGGAAAGCCATGCCCAGATCTTTCAGGAACATGAATCCTTTGTTTATTCCTCAGCCCACAAGCTGTTGAGGTGAAGTCCTGTTAGCAGCAGTGGAATTTCACCCTTATTCCAGCTCTGTGATAACTTTTATACATCACAACATCAAGTCAGGGAGAGGAGAGCAAGAAGGTGAGTATTCTTGAACACTTAGTTTCATTTATGTCTTCAGAGGTAATTGTTTCCTACTGGTTCAGTTCTGCATTGTTCTTATATCATTCCTGAAAGCTTAGCAAGAACCCACTCCTCAGTCCTTCAAAAAGTTTTGTAGTCATTTAATTTATCGATTTCCTTTTTGGTGATACTACATTTGGGTGATATGTATTTTCTTAACAAAACTGTCTGATAGACTCATGTTGGTACTGATAGTTGAAAGCCAGATAGTTCATACTTGCTTACAAGCAATACAAATGAGTTAATATGTTTTGACAGTTTTTTTTAGATTATTATTTTAATGATTTCATGTTTATTTTCTGAATGTTTGCCATGTTATAATGCATTTATGCCATAAGAATATTAACATTTCGTGGAAATTTCTAGGAATGTTAGAATATTTTGTAAGATTTTATTATTTTTATTTCAGTATATCTAGGTTTAAAATTTGCAAGACATTTAACACTACTGTTATTACAGTCTTGTGATCTTTGTATTCAAAATTTTCAAGTTGCCCAAGTTTCCCATCCTCCCTCTAATGCATGGGTTTGCTTGCTTAAAATCTGAAAGGGAAGGTGGTGGTGACATAGTGAGAAAGGAATTTCAGTGAATATAGGATATAAATATACAATATAAATAATTATATATAAGTATAATTTCTATACTTCTCATTTGAAGTATAGATGACTTCTCATCGCAGTCTGTTTTTGTGCCACTGGCATGCCCTATTTATATTACCTAAGTGTCATTGTCTCTTTTTACATTCTTCCTGAGACCACTTAACTTTTCTGCCTCCTACTTTTTGTTTCTGGTTTGCTGACTTATTTTTATTCACGTGACATTAGATCTCTATAGTTAAATTAAAACCTTAAATATAAAACCTAAAAAGAAATTTTCTGCGCTAAAACGTTAAAATTTAAATAATGACCTCTTATTTGACCTGGTCAGTCTTGGTTTACATTTATGATTCAAGCATATTTATTTAGGGTGATTAATTATGTTTTCAGTATTGCTGTGGGTTTTAACGACAAGTTTTATGGCCTCCCTACTTATAATATTTCACATAATCTAGAACTTACCCACCTCTCCAAACTCTTCTTTTATATGCATTTGTTCATACACATAGTTCCATTTATTCATACAGGCCTACTTTATTTTTTCCAAAACATTAAGATCATTGTTGACAATCTATTTTCAAATATTTGGCATTCTGTGCCTGCATTCCACAAACTTCATATCTTATATTCCTAATTAGCCTCATCCTTTAGGTCTTATCTTATATGTGAGTGCCACAGACAGGTCTTCTTCAATTACTAATCATAATTTGATCACTGTATATTTCTCTTTTATAACACTCTGTGTATTTTGTCTAAACTAATAATTGCATATTTATTCTTCATTAATTTATTTTCTCTAGTACTTTGTAAATTTTAGACTGGCCAAAAAAAAAAAAAAAGAAAAAGAAAACAACTATTTTGTGTTTAACTGTTTACATAGCACCCAGAGGAGTTCCTGGAATATACAGGTATTCAGTAAATAAATGAAAGTTTACACTGTAACAAAAATAACCACCCAGGTAACATGGCCCTCAGGACTTCACCCACAAAAAGTTATGCATTTAAAATTAATTCATAAAAATCTGATTATATGTCAATTATTGAAAATGACTTCATAGGAATAATGAAAATATTAATAATTCTCTTAAGCTTTATATGTTTTTAAGGCTTTGTGTGAGAAGATAACAGGAGGGAAGAAAATGCCATAATCATATATTTATGCCATTATCCAAAATTCTATATTTGTGATTATTACTGCTTTTATTTTGATATAGTGGAAGTGTTATTACTCTTTATTTAACATCGTGCGGCATGATGTCTATGAAATTGTGAGACAAGAAATAAGCTGAATCATCCAAACTAGTTTTACATTTTTTCTTTAGTAAAGTTAATGATATTCTACTGACATTGTCATTATTTAAAACACCTTTATGATTTATTATGAGACACTTTCATGTAAGAAAATTCACTACTTTTTAGTTATATTTTTAGGCAATTAATTCAAAAGAAGATATTAAAAATTCTCGTTGAACAATGGATCAATTCTAGACAAGATTATGATTGTAGAAGATGGCTTTTATGTTGTTTTCTTTCTTTCTTCACTCCTTATGCACAGGCCCAGTTTATTCATTATTTAATTAAGATAAATTGATGTATATTAAATGTCAAAATAGTTACAGGTTCTGGGGATAGAGCACTGCATATTGAAGACTTATCCTTGTTTTCATGATGATCACATTCTAGCAGAGAGAGACAGACAATACACAAGTGAGTAAAATGCAGAAAATGTTAGGTGCTGACACATACCATGGAAAAAAAACTCATCTGAAAAAGGTAATAAATAATATTGATGGTTAAGAAACAGGGTGTCTTTTTAAATTCTGTGACTCGGGAAAGTCCTGTAGAGAATATTAAAACCCAGCAAAGACTGAAGGAAGTGAGAGACCAGCCATGCAGATACATACAGGAAGTGTGTTCCAGACTAAGGGGTCACCAAGTTCAACACTTTTTATAGGGTATGCCTGCTCTATTCAAGGAAAAACAGAGTGTACTGTGTCTGGAATTGAGTGAACAAGGGAAGAAAGTATTAGGAAATGAGACCAGAATGGTAAACATGGGCTAAATTATGTAGGACCTAATGTGGTTTTGTTTACTACTCTCAGTAAAATGTAAAGCCATTGCAAGAAATTAAGCAATAAGTTACATTATATAATTAAGATTTCTAAAAAGACTCTTCTGGCCACCCTGTTCATATATGGCTAATAGTTAATCAAGATGAGGACACAAGGGCTAAAACTGATTATTGGACTTAGCAACATGGAGATCATTTGTGATTTTTAGAGTTGCAATTTCAATGGTATTATTGTAAAATCTGAATGAGAGAAGATTTAGAGATGAAATTAATAAGAGGAATTGATTATGACAAGTCTAGATGACTCTGTTGAGTCCCAAAATTGCTTTCAGTTTCCCCAGTCATTCCACTCCAGTGCCCATTCACATATACTATTCTCCTTGCTTTGGACTTTGGCCATCCTAAGGTCATTTCTCTAAGGACATGTTTTTTACTGGATTATATGTTTAAGAAGTAAATTCTAACAATTTCATACCCGCTAAGCGTTAACTTTTTTCAAATTTATTTTTCAGAAATTCCATATGAATTTTAAAGGAACACTTGAATGTAACACTGTGATATAAAATAATGATCCAGATTTTCATTACTTTTCAAGTATTTCACAAAGTGGTGAGGTGATAACTTAGGGAGCTCCCTGTACTGATGCATTTGTTGTAGTTATTTGCATATTTCATATGCATCAATATGCATATGAAGCTTAACTTTCCAGTTTAAACTGCTGGAAAACACACACAAGTATATACTACATATGCACATACCAAGTATAATATACTATAGTCAAAGATCACTAAATTTAAGGCGTGATATATAGAATTTAGTCCCTATTTCACTCCCCCTATATGTGTGTCCTTGGATATGTCCCTGAATAAACTTTTGATATCAAAAATGAAAGTGTCACAACTACCACAGATGATTACTGTGGACATAAAGTAAGAGAATACTAATGAAAACAATTGGTAAATTATAGCATATTTATAGATATACATAAATATTCCATTTAATAATTTTATAACAAATACATTAATGTGGATGCTTACCTAAATCATGTATCACCTAATGGTGCATTTTTATAAAACTGAGGCAAAATTCTTAGAGTTTTCTCACCTTGTTAAGCATCATAATGCATATCATTATGTGGTATCTTTTACACAGTTTGCAAAATTCTTATTTTCCGTGTTATCATATAATTATTTTAAATGTATAATATTCTTTCAAACATTTCCTATGTTAGGAAATAATTTCTACAAGAATTCATACTATTTCCACGTGTTCAAATGGTGACCTCTAGGGGCTGGAGGAAGGGGCTGGTGATCAAATGCTTAATGGGTATAAGGTTTCCTTTTGAGATGATAAAACTGTTTTGGGATTAGGTAGAAATGGTAGTTACACACCATTATGAGTGTATTAAGTGGCACTGAATTGTTCTTGTTAAAATGGTTAATTTAGGAATGTGAATATTTAGCTCAATTTAAGACTGAAAACAAATTAAGAATATAATTTATAGTTTTTTCTTAAATCTAAGGGAATATCCCCTTCTACAATGAATCACTAGATAACAAACCATATGGTCATCTTATAAAACTTTATAAAATGATAGTTTATCTTGATTTGGACAATAAAATATATGGCTACCCTATTTAAAGTCCATAAAATAGTTAGGTACTAGCTATATTCTTAAAATATTTCTACTTCTTTATACGAGGAAAAGTTCAATATTTTCAGAACACTTGAACGACTCCTAATTTATATAAATATTTAGCATGAAGCTGACAGTTTATATTGCCATAATTAGAATTCTACAGATCTTCTAAATATTACCTCCAATGTTATGTGAAATCTTCTAATTTCCCTGCTTTCATTAATCTGATTTTATATTGAATTTAAACATAATTTGTACACAATTTGTACAGAATTTGTAACTAATAATCCTTTCTTTGTGAATGATAGTAATATGTTTCCCTTATTAATTCATACAATATTTTTAAATGTTGGCAGTTTTGACAATTATTTCTTATTAGATTGGGTAATGACAATAACTGCAAATAGTTAGTTGAATCTCAGTAGCTTAGTTTTACATGTGAGCTTCTTTTTGCTCCTTGATATACCTCAGAGGCTATTAGTGCATTATTGCTACTTTATAAAACATTCTGTACTAAAATTCAGTAGATTCTTTTGTTATAATTTTAGTATTTTAAAGCTCTGTGACATCATTAGATATACATTGTATAATGGATGTTTACATCTTTCAAAAAACATTTTACTTTTTAATTAACCTATTATTAATAAAGTGGGGAATTTTACAATATCAATGGCCTGTTTCTTCAACAATTAATGGCTTTGGAAAATAAAAGAAGAGGGATTATTAGAAAATAAAAATGATTATATATATAATTTAATTTTAATATGTAGATTTCTTTCTGGTATCCTAATTCAGACATACTTTTTTTTATATAATAAGAGCTGTGATTATGAATGGGATATTGATGATATTAACAAATTATTGTAGTAATTTCGTGTATGATAACGGCACAGACTGTATGTTTAAACAAAAGCTCTTTTGGCTTAGTCACATAGCCCACTCGGGGAACTGTGACTTGTTTCCTTTCCCCAGGCAAGCTGCATCTCATCCTTCCCAGTTACTCATTACTCAATAAAAAATATCAACAAGGAATTAACAATGGTTGGATTTGCATATAGTCTTTGTTCAGAGTTTCCCTTGTCTTGGATAAAGTAGATTTAGGTCAACCCTGATTAATTCCATGAGTAAAGGTTATACAATGTATACAAACATGGGCAAAATCTTCTCGCATCTGAAACTAGAATAAAGATCTTAGAACCTTCTTTTAATCCATTTTTTCCAGTTTACCTCCACCCCAATCCTTGCTATCCTTGCTATAGTTTATCCAGACAGTTAAAAACAATTCTTAAAGGAAAAAAAGTCTACAAAATTAGAATTTTAGCCTCAAACACATTAAAGAGATCCCTGATGAGATTTCTGATATTCCTTTACTAACTGGTCTATTTTTCATAAAATTTTACCAACTATTATTTGCAAATCTCTACAGATGTTGATAGAAGCATTTAACAATGTGTTAGTTTCTCAAAGCTAAATTTATTTCTTCCTCCTTCTATTATTAGTCTCCATGTATAATATATCCGTTTGAATTTTAAGTGAACTATTTAAAATATATGTTTTTCTGGAGGATCATTTTCTCTACTTATATTCTTATCTGACTATACATTTGGACAATAAATAATTTTGTTACCTTATAGAGCTGTTGAATAAGTATTAATATAATGATTAACATACCACATATTAGTTACTATTAATATCATTGTTTTATTTCTTCTTGGAGAAAAAACTAAGCAAAATTTTTCTTTGTCATATACTCTATTTTTCCTAACTTAGAAAACTTAGAGATCACTGCTCTGTAAACTCTAAGTTCCATCTTATCTGGGATATAACTATAACCAAACTACAAAGAAAATGTTTTCTTTGATGCATGTTTCCAAAGTCACCCACCTACCTTAAATGGAGTTAACATGTTGTTCCTTAATCTGGCTGTTCCAAATAATTGTACCAGAGAAAATAGAAATTCCAGGCACAGTGGCCAAGAAGATGTAGCAGTAAATAAAACAATGGCAGTGGTGATTTTGCATTATCTAATGATAGATAAGACCATAAGACCATAGGATTCCCCAACATTGACCTCATTATCCTGAGCCTCCAGCCTTCCCAGCCATGTCTTTTAAACACAACAGAGCACGTTGAAGTTAACATGCTTGTTAAAAAAATCTTTTTTTAATGAAGATATACACCCTCTCCAAGATTTTCAATGAGATTAATGCCTTATTAGATTTGAAATAGTTGCATTTAGCTTTATCAGCTTACCAGGTTAACTACCAATCATGTTCAATTTTCTAGAAGTGAATGACATTAAGGTCTCCTTCCTGGACTTACCTTGTCATCATCATTGTGTCCAAACCTCTAGATAATAAATTGTCCTTCAGAACCACACATTCAGTCTAGTTCCCAAGATCCCTAAGGCCCTCTTATGAATCAGGGCCCGTGTTGATTAAGCCTCTACAAGTGCTGTATCCATTGAATACTTGTGGCATTGAAGCAATTTAAGTATAATGTATTTGCCTATTAGAATTATGTCCCCCAGAAAATGTGTTATCCTTCATACCTATAAAATTGTCTGAACAGAATGTCATTCTGATTCACAGCAACACATGCCTCAGATGTCATCTGCCAGTCAGAGTAAATCCAGTCAAGCTTAGAGGGAAGATTTATCTCCAGGGTGAATAAGAAACAATATTATAAAAATAATAAAAATGTAACCTAAATGATAATTTCTACACTGCTATATTCAAGTGGAATATCGCTGGACACAGATTGATGTCTTTCCTTCAAATCATCAAAGTATACTTGTTGGGTAAATTTCATAGCTTGAATCGATTCAATTCTTCTAAAAGGATAACAAATCATGGGTGTCTTTGAGAACTGGCCATGAATTGGCACCACAACTGAGAGAAACAACTCTGAATATTCTCTTATTCTGATATGAGCTCTTTGAAGAGAATGATGGTATCTTTCTCAGCATCATTCTCCATTTATGGGCTTCCTTACTTTCTGTGACAACTTCCCCTAATTTTCTATTTTTTACCTATCATTATACAGACTTGGCATTCTGAATGAGAGTCTCTGATTAAGCCATTTTTACTGGCTATCCACAGGGCAAGTTTCAGGAATAGACCCACCAGAGTTTTCTTTTTGATTTGGCCTCTGGAAGGAGTAGTATTAGGAAATTAAAATATAATGTGATTGCCTTTACCACTAGGAAGTTGGGTGCACATATCATCAATTCTAGTTTAAGCTCTGAAGGAAGATCACTCTTCAGCCTACTCTTGTTTTATTCTGAGAAATTAAAATACTGTCCTGAGAAAAAGTCTTCTTCTGCTGGATAATAAGTGCAGTCCCTCTCCTGGTGTAATTGTATCTGCCAAGGTAATGGCAAATATTTTGTGATGTAGGAGACAGAGAAAATTTTATGATCCCATGATTCCTCCAACAGAGACCCCTACTCCCACCAACACTTATTACACCTTTCCAAAGAATTTGCTATTCACCATTCCTCACATTGAGATGAAGTACACATTCACCCAGTTGAGACAGCCAGCCCTTCATTCTCTTACCATCTCCTATTCTAGTTACTATGGCTGTGTAGCAAATTACTTCAAAGTTTACCTCAAGACTGTGAGCAAATTTCAGCATAAAACAGTTATCTATTATGCTCCTGAATAACACTGGTTAAGAATTCAGAAAGGCCATAATGGAGATCATTTATCACTGCTCCATGATATCTGAGGCCTGTGAGGGATGACTCCAAGCCTGGAGGCTGAAATCATCTGAAGGCTCTCTAACTCACATGTTTGAAGGAAGAACCTTGTTAACTTACCACCTGGGCCTATACATGTAGACTCCCCAAGTTGTCTTCCTCATAGGATGGTGGTTGGATATTTGTGGATGGATATTTGTCCCAGGACAAATATCTTTAGAGTGAGGAAGGTAGAATCTATGTACTTATATGATTTGTCCTCAAAAGCCACAGAGTATCCCTTTGCCATACTCCAAGGGTCTAAACCAGGGGATGCCAACCACCGGGGCTGCAGACAAGTAGTGGTTCATGGCCTGTGAAGAGCCAGGCCACACAGCAGATGAGCAGCAGGCAAGTGAGCAAGCGAAGTTTCATCTGCTCTTCCTCATCGCTGCCATTACCACCTGAACCATTCCCCGCATCGTTCCCATTACCGCCTGAACCATCCTCCCCACTGCTAGCATTACCACCCAAAACACCTGTCCCCAGTCCGTGGAAAAATTGTCTTCCACAAAATCTGTCCCTGGTACCAAAAAAGATGGGGCCCCCTGTTCTAAGCAATCCACAAGGCCAACCTCAGATTCAGTTGAAGGAGATTTAGACCCCTCCTCTCAGTGAAAGGAGTGTCAGTAACAGCAAAAGTAGAACTTATAAGGGGTGGTGGGGGAAGGATGGAGTGGGAGTTTGGGGTTAGCAGATGCAAACTAGTGTATATAGGAGAGATAAACAACAAGGTCCTACTGTGTAGCACAGGGAACTATATTCAATATCCTGTGATAAACCATAATGGAAAAGAATATGAAAAACAATAAATAAATAAATAAATAAATAAATAAAAAATATAAATATATATATATAACTTAATCACCTTCCTGTACAGCAGAAATTAACACAACATTGTAAATCAACTAACTTCAATAAAATATTTAAAATTTTTTTTTAATGTAGAACATGTAAGATGGGAGAGAGAGAGGAGACTAAAGAATTGTGGAAATCAGTGAAAGTCTAAAACATGGGTGATTGAAATTCAAGAATGTGAGGAAAGAGAATGCAGAAAGCCAATATTTGAAATAATAATGAACACACATTTCCAAAATCTGCTGAAAGATACTAGAAGGAAAGGGTGTAACTGTTTTGGCAGTCTTTCCTCCAGCATCAAGGATACCTGAGGTGTCAATTCTTGATTAAATCTACCTTAAAACATCAACTCAGGGAACTATTAGGAATTTGATTGTATTGGCTCAATGATAAATGAGAATCCAGCCCAGGGCTAGGTACTGAATTAGCATCTGTATCTCATTATCAATGTTGTTTATCAAGTAATGAATAACTGGATATGGTGAGATGAAGGTGCACTAGAAAATGGACATTATTATGTGTCCCTTGAGAATTTTGCAACTAGCTAGTAACATAGCCTTGAGGGAATAATGTGAGCTGCTAAGGAAAATCACTGAAAGGAAACCATGGCTTCTCTGAGCGGACCTCTTCCTCAAGTTATGTTATTCTCTCATAATTACACACATCTAGACTGTAGGATATCTGGGCCTTTGGAAATAGAGACTATAGGTCTTAGACTTTAGCTATTCTATGTTGGGTACCTCACCCTCAGAGAATATTGATACTCTTAGCTTTTAGCTAAGTACACTTGATATGGACAGAAGCCTATTTACTCTCAGGAATCTGATTGCCCATCCAAACCTATGACCACTGCTCCTTAAAAAGCAGAATGGGCATTGCAGGTAGATTGCAAATAAAGGGGGGCGTAAAAAGTAGAAAATGGCTCTGAGATATTATTTTTCGGTGCTGCCAATCTCTTAAGCGGTAATACATCCACTGACATGGAAGGCAAAGTAAACAAATCAGAAGATGGCGGAAGACTAAGACACAGAGATCACCTTCCTCCCCACAGATACATCAGAAATACATCTACACAGGAACTACTCCTATAGAACACCCACTGAACACTGGCAGAAGAACTCGGACCTTCCAAAAGGCAAGAAAATCCCCACGTACCTGGGTAGGGCAAAAGAAAAAAGAAAAAACAGAGACAAAAGAATAGGGACGGGACCTGCACCAGTGGGAGGGAGCTGTGAAGGAGGAAAGGTTTCAACACACTAGAAGCCCCTTCATGGGAGACTGCGGGTGGCAGAGAGGGAAGCTTCAGAGCCACGGAAGAGAGTGCAGCCACAGGGGTGTGGAGGGCACAGCGCAGAGATTCCCGCAGAGGATCGGTGCCGACCAGCACTGACCAGCCCAAGAGGCTTGTCTGCTCACCGCCGGGGCAGGCGGGGGCTGGGAGCTGAGGCTCGGGCTTTGTTCAGAAGCCAGGAGAGGACTGGGGTTGGCTGCGTGAACACAGCTTGAAGGGGTTAGTGCACCATGGCTGGCCGGGAGGGAGTCCGGGAGAAGTCTGGAGCAGCCGAAGAGGCAAGAGACCTTTTCTTCCCTCTTTGTTTCCTGGTGCGAAGTGCACCATGGCTGGCCGAGAGGGAGTCCGGGAGAAGTCTGGAGCAGCCGAAGAGGCAAGAGACCTTTTCTTCCCTCTTTGTTTCCTGGTGCGAGAGGAGAGGGGATTCAGCGCACAGTGTAAAGGAGCTCCAGAAACGAGCGCAAGCCGCGGCTGTCAGTTCGGACACCAGAGACGGGCGTGGGACGCTAGGGCTGCTGCTACCGCCACCAAGAGGCCTGTGTGCGAGCACAAGTCACTCTCCACACCTACCCTCCTGGGAGCCTGTGCAGCCCGCCACTGCTTGGGTCCCAGGATACAAGGACAGCTTCCCTGGGAGAACGTGCGGCGCGCCTCGGGCTGGTGCAACGTCACGCTGGCCTTTGCCGCCACAGGCTCACCCTGCATCCGTGCCCCTCCCTCCACCCGGCCTGAGCCAGAGCCCCCGAATCAGCTGCTCCATTAACCCCGTCCTGTCTGAGCAAAGAGCAGACACCCTCGGACGACCTACGCGCAGAGGCGGGGCCAAGTCCAAAGCTGAACCCCAGGAGCTGTGTGAACAAAGAGGAGAGGGGGAGGTCTCTCCCAGCATGCTCAGAAGCAGCGGATTAAAGCTCTGCAATCAACTTGAAGTGCCCTGCATCTGTGGAATACCTGAATAGACAGCAAATCATCGCAAGTTGAGGAGGTGGACTTTGGGAGCAAGATATATTATTATTTTCCCCTTTTTCTCTTTTTGTGAGTGTGTATGTGTGTGCTGCTTTGTGAGATTTTGTCTGTATAGCTTTGCTTTCACCATTTGTCCTAGGGCTCTGACCGACCTTTTTTTTTTTTATAAAATTTTTCTTCTTAATATATTTTTTTATTTTAATAACTTTATTTTATCCTACTTTATTTTATCTTCTTCCTTTCTTTCTTCTTTTTTTCCTTTCCTTTTTTTTTACTTTTTAAAATTGTTTTTCTTAATAATTATTTTTTTATTTTAATAACTCTATTTTATCCTACTTTATTTTATGTTGTTTCTTTCTTTCTTCCTTTCTTCCTTTCTTTCTTCCTTCCTTTCTTCCCTCCTTTCTTCCTGTCTTCCTTTCTTCCTTTCTTTCTTTCTTCCTTCCTTCCTTCCTTCCTTTTTTCCTTTCTTCCTCCCTTCCTTCCTTTCTTTCTTTCCTTTCTATTTTTTCTCCCTTTTATTTTGAGCCGTGTGGATTAAAGTCTCTTGGTGTTCCAGCTAGGCGTCAGGGCTGTGTCTCTGAGGTGGGACAACCAACTTCAGGATACTGGTCCACAAGAGGCCTCCCAGCTCCAAGCAATATCAAATGGCGAAAATCTCCCAGACATCTCCATCTCAACACCAAGACCCAGCTTCACTCAACGGCAAGCAACGTATAGTGCTGGACACCCTATGCCCAACAAATAGCAAGACAGGACTATAGCCCCAACCATTAGCAGAGAGGCTGCCTAAAATCATAATAAGGCTACCGACATCCAAAAACACACCACCAGACGTGGACCTGCCCACCAGTAAGACAAGATCCAGCCTCATCCACCAGAACACAGGCACTAATACCCCCAACCAGGAAACCTACTCAACCCACTGAACAAACCTTAGCCATTGGGGACAGTCACCAAAAACAATGGGAACTACGAACTTACAGCCTGCAAAAAGGAGACCCCAAACAGAGTAGGAAAAATGAAAAGACAGAAAAACACACAGCAGATGAAGGAGCAAGGTAAAAACCCACCAGACCTAACAAATGAAGAGGAAATAGGCAGTCTACCTGAAAAAGAATTCAGAATAATGATAGTAAAGATAAACCAAAATCATGGAAATAGAATAGACAAATTGCACGGAACAGATAACAAGGACCTAGAAGAAATAAAGAGGAAGCAAGCAACGATGAACAACACAATAAATGAAATTAAAAATACTCTAGATGGGATCAATAGCAGAATAACTGAGGCAGAAGAACAGACAAGTGACCTGGAAGATAAAATAGTGGAAATAACTACTGCAGAGCAGAATAAAGAAAAAAGAATGAAAAGAACTGAGGACAGTCTCAGAGACCTCTGGGACAACATTAAACACACCAACATTCGAATTATAGGGGTCCCAGAAGAAGAAGAGAAAAAGAAAGGGACTGAGAAAATATCTGAAGAGATTATAGTTGAAAACTTCCCTAATATAGGAAAGGAAATAGTCAATCAAGTCCAGGAAGCACAGAGAGTCCCATACAGGATAAACCCAAGGAGAAACACGCCAAGACACATAATAATCAAACTGTCAAAAATTAAATACAAAGAAAACATATTAAAAGCAGCAAGGGAAAAACAACAAATAACACACAAAGGAATCCCCATAAGGTTAACATCGGATCTTTCAGCAGAAACTCTCCAAGCCAGAAGGGAGTGGCAGGACATATTTAAAGTGATGAAGGAAAAAAACCTACAACCAAGATTACTCTACCCAGCAAGGATCTCATTCAGATTTGATGGAGAAATTAAAACCTTTACAGACAAGCAAAAGCTGAGAGAGTTCAGCACCACCAAACCAGCTTTACAACAAATGCTAAAGGAACTTCTCTAGGCAAGAAACACAAGAGAAGGAAAAGACCTACAAGAACAACCCGAAACAATTCAGTAAATGGTAATAGAACCATACATATCGATAATTACCTTAAATGTAAATGGATTAAATGCTCCCACCAAAAGACACAGACTGGCTGAATGGAAACAAAAACAAGACCCATATATATGCTGTCTACAAGAGACCCACTTCAGACCTAGGGACACATACAGACTGAAAGTGAGGGGATGGAAAAAGATATTCCATGCAAATGGAAATCAGAAGAAAGCTGGAGTAGCAATTCTCATATCAGACAAAATAGACTTTAAAGTAAAAACTATAACAAGAGACAAAGAAGGACACTATATAATGATCAAGGGATCGATCCATGAAGAAGATATAACAATTGTAAATATTTATGCACCCAACATAGGAGCACCTCAATACATAAGGCAAATACTAACAGCCATAAAAGGGGAAATCGACAGTAACACAATCATAGTAGGGGACTTTAACACCCCACTTTCACCAATGGACAGATCATCCAAAATGAAAATAAATAAGGAAACCTAAGTTTTAAATGATACATTAAACAAGATGTATGTAATTGATATTTATAGGACATTCCATCCAAAAACAACAGATTACACATTTTTCTGAAGTGCTCATGGAACATTCTCCAGGATAGATCATATCTTGGATCACAAATCTAGCCTTGGTAAATTTAAGAAAATTGAAATCGTATCAAGTATCTTTTCTGACTACAACATTATGAGACTAGATATCAATTACAGGAAAAGATCTGGAAAAAATACATACACATGGAGGCTAAAGAATACACTACTTAATAACGAAGTGATCACTGAAGAAATCAAAGAGGAAATCAAAAAATACTTAGAAACAAATGACA
>NC_041226.1:43903042-43903463 GCF_002837175.3 Physeter macrocephalus | reverse complement strand
GAAGAGCTAACACCTATCCTTCTCAAACTCTTCCAAAAGATACCAGAGGGAGGAACACTCCCAAACTCATTCTATGAGGCCATCATCACCCTGATACCAAAACCAGACAAAGACGTCACAAAGAAAGAAAAGTACAGGCCAATATCACTGATGAACATGGATGCAAAAATCCTCATCAAAATACTAGCAAACAGAATCCACAGCACATTAAAAGGATCATACACCATGATCAAGTAGGGTTTATTCCACGAATGCAAGGATTTTTCAATAAACACAAATCAATCAAGGTGATACACCATATCAACAAACTGAAGGAGAAAAACCATATGATCATCTCAATAGATACAGAGAAAGCTTTTGACAACATTCAACACCCATTTATGATAAAAACCCTGCAGAAAGTAGGCATAGAGGGAACTTT
>NC_041226.1:43878982-43901571 GCF_002837175.3 Physeter macrocephalus | reverse complement strand
GGAATAAAACACAGACCTATTAGAGCATGGACTTGAGGATATGGGGAGGGGGAAGAGTAAGCTGTGACGAAGTGAGAGAGTGGCATGGACATATATACACTACCAAACGTAGGGTAGATAGCTACTCGGAAGCAGCCGCATGGCACAGGGAGTTCAGCTAGGTGGTTTGTGACCACCTAGAGGGGTGGGATAAGGAGGGTGGGAGGGAGGGAGATGCAAGAGGGAAGAGATATGGGAACATATGTATATGCATAACTGATTCACTTTGTTGTAAAGCAGAAACTAACACACCATTGTAAAACAATTATACTCCAATAAAGATGTTTTTTTTAAAAAAAGTAAACAAAATCAAACAAAGAGAATGTTGAGACATATTTGAAACTGTGGCAAGAAGAATAATATTCCTGCCCCACAAGATGCCTTTTCTATAGTTTCCTAAATCTGTGGATATGTTACCTTGTATGGCAAAAGCATCTACAGATTACGTTAAGAACCTTGAGGTTTTCCTGAATTATCTGAATGGAAATAATGTCATCACAAGGGTTTTTATTAGAGTAAGGCAGGGGGGTCAGAATCAGAGAAAGAAATATGATGATAGAAGAAGATGTCAATTGGAGTGAAGTGGCCATGAGCTAAGGAATGCAGGCAGCTTCCAGTCCTAGAAAAGGGAAGTAAATAGATTCTCCCCTAGAGCCTCCTGAAGGAGTACAGTAAGTCCCCTACATACGAATGAGTTCCATTCTGAGAGCACGTTCGTAAGTTCAATTTGTTCATAAGTCCAGCAAAGTTAGCCTAGGTACCCAGCTAAAATAATTGGCTAAATAGTACTTTACTGTAATAGGTTTATAATACTTTTCACACAAATAATACATAAAAAACAAACACACAAAATAAAGAAAACATTTATAATCTTACAGTACAGTACCTTGAAAAATACAGTAGTACAGTACAACAGCTGGCATACAGGGATTGGCATCGAGTGAGCAGGTGAGAAGAGTTACTGATTGGAGGAGGGAGAGGAGGTGGGAGATAGTAGAGCTGAAGGATCATCAGCAATAGGAGACAGAGGGCAAGCTATCTTTTTGCATATCTGGAATCTAAGAAAAAAAAAAGTCCTGAAGAAGCTAGGGGTAGGACAGGAATAAAACACAGACCTATTAGAGCATGGACTTGAGGATATGGGGAGGGGGAAGAGTAAGCTGTGACGAAGTGAGAGAGTGGCATGGACATATATACACTACCAAACGTAGGGTAGATAGCTACTCGGAAGCAGCCGCATGGCACAGGGAGTTCAGCTAGGTGGTTTGTGACCACCTAGAGGGGTGGGATAAGGAGGGTGGGAGGGAGGGAGATGCAAGAGGGAAGAGATATGGGAACATATGTATATGCATAACTGATTCACTTTGTTGTAAAGCAGAAACTAACACACCATTGTAAAACAATTATACTCCAATAAAGATGTTTTTTTTAAAAAAAGTAAACAAAATCAAACAAAGAGAATGTTGAGACATATTTGAAACTGTGGCAAGAAGAATAACATTCCTGCCCCACAAGATGCCTTTTCTATAGTTTCCTAAATCTGTGGATATGTTACCTTGTATGGCAAAAGCATCTACAGATTACGTTAAGAACCTTGAGGTTTTCCTGAATTATCTGAATGGAAATAATGTCATCACAAGGGTTTTTATTAGAGTAAGGCAGGGGGGTCAGAATCAGAGAAAGAAATATGATGATAGAAGAAGATGTCAATTGGAGTGAAGTGGCCATGAGCTAAGGAATGCAGGCAGCTTCCAGTCCTAGAAAAGGGAAGTAAATAGATTCTCCCCTAGAGCCTCCTGAAGGAGTACAGTAAGTCCCCTACATACGAATGAGTTCCATTCTGAGAGCACGTTCGTAAGTTCAATTTGTTCATAAGTCCAGCAAAGTTAGCCTAGGTACCCAGCTAAAATAATTGGCTAAATAGTACTTTACTGTAATAGGTTTATAATACTTTTCACACAAATAATACATAAAAAACAAACACACAAAATAAAGAAAACATTTATAATCTTACAGTACAGTACCTTGAAAAATACAGTAGTACAGTACAACAGCTGGCATACAGGGATTGGCATCGAGTGAGCAGGTGAGAAGAGTTACTGATTGGAGGAGGGAGAGGAGGTGGGAGATAGTAGAGCTGAAGGATCATCAGCAATAGGAGACAGAGGGCAAGCTATCTTTTTGCATGGCTCCACTTTCTCAATTATTTTCATTTTTGTTTCCATCATCACTGCTTGGAGCTTCTTAGCAGTATCAGCTATATCACCGCTGATGTTATGCTTGCTTCCAGACATCCTGGGCTTGAAATAAAGATACCATATTACTGTACTCTATACAGTACAGTACAGTAAAGTACACAAAAGCACAATGACTTGTAGAGGATGCACACACGTGACAAGTACACCAGACACGTGAACTAACTTATGTGATTGGGCATATGAACGCATGTTCACATCTTTGCAAGTTCACAACTTGAAGGTTCATATGTAGGGGACTTACTGTATAGCTCTACTGATATCTTGAATTTGGCCAAATAAGCCCCATTTTGCTTGTCTGACTTCAGAACTCTAAGATAATAAGCATATTTTTAAGACACTAGGTTTTGGTAATTTGTTACTATAATAACACAGTTGTAGCTACCAGTTACATAAGATGGAATGTGCAGTGATTAGTAATGAGGCAAGACAAATGATATGACTCTGATCTAACCAGTGGTAGAAGCTATGGTATCAGTAGCCATCACCCCATGCATGGACCTTTATTCAACATTCCTTTTAAGAGAGCAAGAGACCATACTAGAACCTGGGCCAACCTGCTATTTACTATGAAAACATGGTCTTTAAAGGTATTAATGATGTTTGAGTCATTTAAAAGGAGAATGTTTGCTGCAAAAATAATGATAATGGAAATAAGAAAGCTAAATTGAGGGGCAATATATATTTAATCAATAATGAAATAATTAAAAAGGAGGAGATTGATTGCTACAAAAAGCTAGTGGCACATTATTGCCATCTGGATGGAGAAAAACCAACCCCTGGCAGGCAATACAGCAGCTAAAAGAACCTGCCAAATATGTTCCCTTTATCTCATCTCAGATACATTTAAATTCAAGCACATTAAAGGAGAAACACACACACACACACACACACACACAACACACAACACACCAAGGTATCAGAACAAGGTACTGAAGAAACTTAATCTTTCCATGTGGTAGTAATAGAGGATGAATGATATGATTTGAGGATCGATATAATTTCATTAAATCTCCAGCAAGGGCTCCAAGATTGTACACTATAATTAAACAGGTTGGGTAGAGAAGAAAACTTTTTGTGGGAATAGATATTGATACACCATATACTGGAAGACAAGGGTATATGATCAGATGGTTAAAACTGAAACCTGGAATGTAAATTCATACTATGGCAGCTGTCACCAATGTTATGGTGAAAATATAGATTATCTTGTACCATGGTGTGGTAATGTCACCAGTACCAGAAGACATAATTGGAATGAATGAGACCGTAAATGAAATAAATCATCATTGAATACTTATAGTTGGATATTGGGCAAGTCTAAACTTTGTTTTATTATTGTGCTAAATAAAAACTTTTTGGAATTTTTGAAAGCAGAAACTTTGTCTTCAAAGAAGAATAGCAGAAGTAGGCATACTAGATTCAAAATATCTCCACTTATAAGAGTTCCCACTGCCTTCTAGGAAAACTAGATAGTTCCTGAAAAGTAAATGCTCACTCTTATGACTTGAATTACATAGTTTCTCTAATAGCATCTGCTGCCTGCTATGATGAAAAGCTAAAGTGTAAAATTGACTGTTAGGATGTTGTAGAGTTGGCTAAGGTTTCCTTTTATGTTCTATCCCAATTTTGAAGAAAGCCAAGCACATATTCCTTTTAAATTTTCAAAATTGTTTTCCTTTCTTTCCTTGCTTTGTCCTGTCTGTCCCTCTCTCTCTCTCTTTTTCTTTCTTTCCTTCATTATTTTTTTACTTTATCTCTCAATTGATTGATTGATTTTTGGTGGAAACATCTGAGGAGATTATTCACTGCTCTTCTCATAGGGTGTCTGAATTTTCCAGTATACTTTTAATGACCTGAGGAAATGAGGCATAGACTTGATTCCCATCAAAAATAAGTTGATTCACTACATTGATTATAATATAGCATTACCTTTTTCAGAAAAGATAGCCAAGAAATTTTGGGAAATAGAATAAAGTATATGACTAATTGTTATAACATATGTACAATATGCAGTGGGATACATGACTAATGGTTAATTATACCATCTAAAATACAGGACCAGATCAATTTGTTAAATTATTAAGAATAACTAGAGCATGGGTCACGGAAGACATTCCATAAACAGTACAGTGTACAAACTCTTTTACTTCATTCTTCTAACAATAAAGTGCTACAACACTATAGGAGGCTTTTTGGATTTTAGTAGACACATATATATCACATGAGGATCTTGTTAACATCTATACAAAAGTTACCAGAAAGAAATCTGAATCTGTCAAAATTTCAGAGCAAAAAGGGTTTTTTGAGAGACTTGCAGACAATTGCAATGCAAGCAACACAATTAGGGATATATTATAATAATATACGAATATATCGTTAATGATGGTTTTAGGGGGACATATTTTATCCATGAGGTGGTTGTAGCTCGCCTTTTGGAACCAATAGAACCCCAGAGGACTTCATTATCTTGTTGGCAGAATGCTCTAAAACTTATATTTATTAAACAAAGCAAGCTAGTTTAACAATGGAAGCTTCCAAATCTCATTTCCATATTTAACTTGGTAATCTAACACCATTTGACTACAGAAGTTGAAGAATAAGACTTTGAGTAGGCAGAATTAGGGAAGTATATGTGGCTGTACAGGAAAACTTAAATCTTGTCCCCAGGAGGTGATATTTGAATATTTAAGAGCATGTGACATGACCAAAGAATTATTTCTTATGGCCAAGCAAATGAACACTCCTTAGTTGGATAAATTAAAACAACACTCCAAAGGGAATCCAATCACAGAAATTACTGTGCAGAATATGCGAGGGGAATTAAATTTGATCATGTAGCTTCTTCCAACCCCAGGAAAGAAAAAAACAGTTGCTTATTCAGTTAGGGTTTAGAATTCAAAGGTGGATTTCCTACTGATCCTTGGAGGTCGCTATTTGGATATACGAAATGAGAAGGCACAGTGGTTCTTGTGCTATATAAGTTTGTGGGCTTAGTCACAAACTAAAGATGCTGATGCAGTAAAATGCTGTCTGGCAGGCAATACAGCAGCTAAAAGAACCTGCCAAATATGTTCCCTTTATCTCATCTCAGATACATTTAAATTCAAGCACATTAAAGGAGAAACACACACACACACACACACACACACACACACACAACACACAACACACCAAGGTATCAGAACAAGGTACTGAAGAAACTTAATCTTTCCATGTGGTAGTAATAGAGGATGAATGATATGATTTGAGGATCGATATAATTTCATTAAATCTCCAGCAAGGGCTCCAAGATTGTACACTATAATTAAACAGGTTGGGTAGAGAAGAAAACTTTTTGTGGGAATAGATATTGATACACCATATACTGGAAGACAAGGGTATATGATCAGATGGTTAAAACTGAAACCTGGAATGTAAATTCATACTATGGCAGCTGTCACCAATGTTATGGTGAAAATATAGATTATCTTGTACCATGGTGTGGTAATGTCACCAGTACCAGAAGACATAATTGGAATGAATGAGACCGTAAATGAAATAAATCATCATTGAATACTTATAGTTGGATATTGGGCAAGTCTAAACTTTGTTTTATTATTGTGCTAAATAAAAACTTTTTGGAATTTTTGAAAGCAGAAATTTTGTCTTCAAAGAAGAATAGCAGAAGTAGGCATACTAGATTCAAAATATCTCCACTTATAAGAGTTCCCACTGCCTTCTAGGAAAACTAGATAGTTCCTGAAAAGTAAATGCTCACTCTTATGACTTGAATTACATAGTTTCTCTAATAGCATCTGCTGCCTGCTATGATGAAAAGCTAAAGTGTAAAATTGACTGTTAGGATGTTGTAGAGTTGGCTAAGGTTTCCTTTTATGTTCTATCCCAATTTTGAAGAAAGCCAAGCACATATTCCTTTTAAATTTTTAAAATTTTTTTCCTTTCTTTCCTTGCTTTGTCCTGTCTGTCCCTCTCTCTCTCTCTTTTTCTTTCTTTCCTTCATTATTTTTTTACTTTATCTCTCAATTGATTGATTGATTTTTGGTGGAAACATCTGAGGAGATTATTCACTGCTCTTCTCATAGGGTGTCTGAATTTTCCAGTATACTTTTAATGACCTGAGGAAATGAGGCATAGACTTGATTCCCATCAAAAATAAGTTGATTCACTACATTGATTATAATATAGCATTACCTTTTTCAGAAAAGATAGCCAAGAAATTTTGGGAAATAGAATAAAGTATATGACTAATTGTTATAACATATGTACAATATGCAGTGGGATACATGACTAATGGTTAATTATACCATCTAAAATACAGGACCAGATCAATTTGTTAAATTATTAAGAATAGCTAGAGCATGGGTCACGGAAGACATTCCATAAACAGTACAGTGTACAAACTCTTTTACTTCATTCTTCTAACAATAAAGTGCTACAACACTATAGGAGGCTTTTTGGATTTTAGTAGACACATATATATCACATGAGGATCTTGTTAACATCTATACAAAAGTTACCAGAAAGAAATCTGAATCTGTCAAAATTTCAGAGCAAAAAGGGTTTTTTGAGAGACTTGCAGACAATTGCAATGCAAGCAACACAATTAGGGATATATTATAATAATATACGAATATATCGTTAATGATGGTTTTAGGGGGACATATTTTATCCATGAGGTGGTTGTAGCTCGCCTTTTGGAACCAATAGAACCCCAGAGGACTTCATTATCTTGTTGGCAGAATGCTCTAAAACTTATATTTATTAAACAAAGCAAGCTAGTTTAACAATGGAAGCTTCCAAATCTCATTTCCATATTTAACTTGGTAATCTAACACCATTTGACTACAGAAGTTGAAGAATAAGACTTTGAGTAGGCAGAATTAGGGAAGTATATGTGGCTGTACAGGAAAACTTAAATCTTGTCCCCAGGAGGTGATATTTGAATATTTAAGAGCATGTGACATGACCAAAGAATTATTTCTTATGGCCAAGCAAATGAACACTCCTTAGTTGGATAAATTAAAACAACACTCCAAAGGGAATCCAATCACAGAAATTACTGTGCAGAATATGCGAGGGGAATTAAATTTGATCATGTAGCTTCTTCCAACCCCAGGAAAGAAAAAAACAGTTGCTTATTCAGTTAGGGTTTAGAATTCAAAGGTGGATTTCCTACTGATCCTTGGAGGTCGCTATTTGGATATACGAAATGAGAAGGCACAGTGGTTCTTGTGCTATATAAGTTTGTGGGCTTAGTCACAAACTAAAGATGCTGATGCAGTAAAATGCTGTTCAGAAATAATAAAGAAAAGATGTTAAGATGAATCAGGAAATAGTTAACAGTAGCCTGAAGTGGCTGCAAATGGATCCTAACTGAGAATATACAACTCTACATCAGGTGCTGCTTATCCTCTGACCAAAATAACACCTAACAAAAGAAGTAAGCATTTAGAACAAAATATTGTGCTTCAAAGCAATTCATTGGCTTATGTCTTTATATTAATATAGACATTCCACTGGAGACAATTGGACAAAAAACAAAACTGTTGTATAGATCTATGAGATCCCTTATTATCCCCAAGTATCAGTTAAATTGAGAGTTGGATGAGGAAATAAAATACCTGTTAACAGAAATTTAGCTGAAGAGTAGTAGATTATATTTTGCAAATAATATATTTGCAAATATATTTGCAAATAATATATTTTGTCTCTCTCTCTTTCTTTTTCTATTGTCTGTGCTTCCATTTGGACACTTTCAATTGACCTATCTTCCAATTCACCACTCTGTCTCTCTCTTTATTTTTTGCTGTATATAGTCTACTATTACATTCATTTTAGAGTTCTAGATTTTGTATGTTCTTGAATATCTAGATTTTTTAAAATTCACTTTACAGATTCCTGTTAAATTCTCTATGCATTTTTCTATTTTTCATATTTTTATATATTCTAGAACATATTAATCAGAATTATACTAGGCCCTTGTTAGGTAACCCCAATACTTGAATCATCTGTGAGTATAATTCTATTTTTTTTGTCTTTCATTTCCAGTCAAATGGTCCATGTTGTTTCTGTGCTTATGTGTATGTATATATGTGAGCTTAGAAAAGTTTGACGATGGTAACATTTGGGAAAAAGAAAAGTCTTTAGAATTTTCAGATACTGTTATCTTCCTTTGGAAATGATTAACATTTCCTTCTTTTAGGAAAGTAGAGTGATTACTAGTCCCAATAATTATGGGCTGTCTTGAATTCAGTCTGGATTGCAATCCTTATAAATCTAGGTTTACCTTTTATTTTTCTTTGGGTTTCCAGGGTTTTCAACTATAATCCTCATATTTTGTAGACCATTGCTCTAGTGTTTTTTTTTTAACTCTAGTACATGCCTAATGAAGCTTTCAAAAATACCCTGTTTGCTTGTCAGTGACATTTTGCTAATGATTATAGTCATGATTTCAAGCAACTTTAGGCTTTAGCAAATGTATTAAGAGAGAAGTAGTTATGTCTTTGAAATCCCCAAGTCTTCACCAGAAATTCTGTGGCATCTTTGTCCAGTCACAGTACTACCCTCTGGGCTATGATCTGGATCTTCAACCTCCTGCTTTAACCAGAATTAGGAAATTCTCTTAGAGTAGAAGCAGCTATAGCACCCAGGTCACTAGTCCAAGATTTCTCCTGCTCTATGCCTTTGCACCTCTCATTTTAATCTGCACTGTTAGATTTCTGTCTCCTTCAAACAGGTCAGATCTCTATTTTGTTGGCTTTTCTAGTTATTTTAGGTAGAAGCACTGATTGGCTTTCAGAAACTTTATTTCACAAAACTGGGAAATATTTCAAAGCATAGTTTCTTAGACGTTTTTCATGTAGAGGAAATTAGAAGTTATTAGAATCTTTTGTTAGAGCTCAATAGCATACTTGTGTATAAAATAAATATGCAACGACATAAACTGTATAGGTTATAGATACACATTTTAAATGAAAAAATTTAGGAAAAAAAGTGGACACAGAAATCTTATTTTCCCATTATATCATTCTTGTAAAAAAAACGTGTCTTTCACTGAGCCTAAAATCATCCACATACTGAAAGTATATGTTTAAATTTTTGACCAACCTGGCTGCCCGGCCAAGCATTAGATGGTTATTAATGACACAATTCATGGTGTGTAATAAAAGTAAACAACTGAGTGGGCTTCTTTGTGCATGTGCTTTGTTTTTTAGTTTTTTTCTGTAGCTTTTTTTTTTTTCTGATGAAAATATGTAACAGTAAAGTGTTTAGATTTAAAAAAACCTGAGTTGTTGCTATTCAAAGAATGGCAATACATTTTTTATCTTATTTGATTGTAAATATAGATTTCCCTAATAATAATATATATTATACACATTATTTCTGTTAGAAAACATTATTCACAGGAATATTTTACTTAAAAGTCTTATTAAATGTAAGGGTTTATATTCTAATTGTCTTAATTCTAGCATTTGATTCTTAATAAGAGATAATGATATATTCTTATTTTTTCTTATTTATTTCAAATATTATTGTCTCTAGTGCATTTTATTTTTAGTTACTCACTGTGTAAAATATAATAACAATATTGAAATATATCCTAAATTATTTTTTTAAGGTAGCCATACTGTATTATTACTTATTATATTAATATTATAGTTATTCCCTTTTGACCATCAAGAAAGGAGGCAAATCAAACAATGAGTAATTAAAATACCTTCCCACTTGATCTAATCTAATCAACCACTAGACCAAATGTCCAGCTTTTTTTGGAAGTAAATCATATTAGATTAGAATTGAAACACATTGCTGTGTTGTAATACCCTGGTCCTTAATTAAATTCACAGCATCTTCCTTGCAATAGGAAAAGTTTAATCCATGTGTTCTAACTGAAAGTGGGGCATACAAATGTCCCAGTGTGGGCTATTATCTGATCCATTATGATGGCAGGTTTTTTGTTAAAACTTGATTTGTAGGCTAATTTGGAAATTCTTAAGTGAATTATTTCAGCATGTTATCAAAAAGTGGCCTTGGGCTATTGCAAATTATGATAACATAATTATTATCATAGGGAGAGAAATTTGTTTGCCTGAATTCTGTTCCTGGCTATCTTTGTGGGTATTTATTCAGATTAGCGTCATCTCTGTGTTAGCAAATAGCACATGTGGCTATTTTTTGTGTCACTAAAAAGGTAAAATAATACTTATTAAATTATCAGGTTATTTAATCAATAAACATTCAGATAACAGAGACCAGAGAATCATAATACAGTAATACACTTTAAATTTATTGATTTAAATAAATGCCCTTAAGGGCTTTCATCATTTTAATTAATTACCAAAAATTGTTACCTGTTCCATTAGTAAATATATGTACAGGAAAGTCAATTACATATTACATCTTAGTATTTCATTCTAGACTTGTAGAACTTACTCATGGTTTTTGTCTGTTTTAGTAATATAGGCCACTTCAGCAGATACTGTAATATATATATATATAAATTATGTATTTCTAATATAGTTAGTGGATAAAAATGTTGCATAGAAAATGTATCTGTTGACATCTCACCACTTATTGTTCCAAGGAAAAATTTCTAAACCTCAAAGATAATAATGAACAAGAGAACAATATTTTATATTAATTACCTCTGAAGTACTATTTCTAAGATATATAGTGTAGCCTCTACATATGAGATCAATAAACTTAAAAGAATACTCTTTCTCTCTCATTGACTAATTTCATGTATTTTTGACTTCTGTGTTTTAGTTTTGAGTAATTTACTCCCAGATTTTTATCAAGATGTGTTACTTATGTACAAAAGCTCATTGTAGTTATCAATTAATGACCTATCCTGGCCCCTTCAAATCTACTATTATACATTGTCCTAAATTATAGCTTTTCTCTGTACAAGATGAGTGCAGAGAGGAGGAACAGGAGGCTCTTCATTCTGGAATGTGTGGTTATTTTATATCAAGGTGTAAATGAGGAGCTGATCATGTTATTGGGGAAGGTTTTTCTCATACACTAAACTGAAACAAAGAAGACTAAAAATGTGGCTGTTTATCTATCACACAGAATGTCCAAAATATAATAACATAACAAAAGAAGTATAAAGAGTATTCAGTTCATTAAATTAAACAGTAATATGCTGAACCATCATACAAAAATCACCTTGACTGAATTAAAAAGAAAAACATATTAATGGAAGAAATTGAAATCAGTTAAATTCAGCTGTTTCTTTTTCAGGGTAATAGAAAAACTAAGAAACTCATGTTTAAAGGGAGATTTATTCACTGGAACACAGACCTTTTAATGAGAAGACTAAAACTTTAAATATTTTATTGTAATAACAACAACCATTTTTTTGTGAATTCTGTAAGACTTATCAGTGTGGTTAGCTACACTGTGAAGGACATTCATGATGCTCAGATATTTGCACTCCTCAGTGAAGGCTCAAACAGCACAAGTCCAGAAAGATGCTCAGATTGAGGAAGGGAGGCGAAGAGATACTGGGGTCCGAAGGCCAAACCAGGCAGAAAAATGTGTCTGCTCAGTACTTGAGTGAGATTGAGATAGCAAAGCTGCAGAGGGACAACTAGCTGAAGAAGGCCAAGTACGACATCTAGGTCAACACCCTCTGAGCACAGGGTGACCTGGCCAATCAGCTTGAGGTGGCCTAGACTAAGCAGCAGCTGGAGGAGCAGGAGGCACAGGTGCAGGTGATGGAGCAGCCCAGCAGGGGGCATTGCAGGAGCAGGAAATGGCCTTGCTAGAGCTAGAGATTCGAGTTCAGAATATATTTGTGTGGGTTTTTTCCCCCCATTTAAGTGCTTTATTGATTCCCTTATATTGCTTTCAATTCATGATGTATTTTTGTAACAAGAGGCCTATACACTGAAAGCAGTGTAGGAAGCAGGGAAGAAATCAATATCAGAAAATGCCTTCTAGAATCTTAGTTAAAGTCTTTGAATGAAAAAGTAAACTTCCAGTTAGCTCAAATAGGATAAAAGAAATTGACCTGGTGAAACTAATTCAAATGATGACAGAACACAAATAAGAAATGAAATGTTGGCCAAATAGGGGAGAAAAAGGAACCCTTGTACATGCTTGGTAGGAATGTAAATTGGTGCAGCCACTGAGGAAAAGAGTATGGAGGTTTCTTAAAAAACTAAAAATAGAACTACCATATGATACTGCAATTCCACTCCTGGGTATATATCCAAAAAACAAAAATACTATTTCAAAAAGATACATGCACCCCAGTGTTCATAGCAACCTTATTTACAATAGCCAAAAATATGGAAGCAACCTAAGTGTCCATCAACAGATGAATAAAGAAGATGTGGTGGGCTTCCCTGGTGGCACAGTAGTTGAGAGTCCGCCGGCTGATGCAGGGGACACGGGTTCGTGCCCCGGTCTGGGAAGATCCCACATGTCGCAGAGCGGCTGGGCCCGTGGGCCATGGCCGCTGAGCCTGCACGTCTGGAGCACAGGCAACGGAAGAGGCCACAACAGTGAGAGGCCTGCATTGTCGCAGAGCGGCTGGGCCCGTGAGCCATGGCCGCTGAGCCTGCACGTCTGGAGCACAGGCAACGGAAGAGGCCACAACAGTGAGAGGCCTGCATACCGCAAAAAAAAAAAAAAAAGATGTGGTGAGGGAGACCTTCAAGATGATGGAGAAGTAAGATGCAGAGATCACCTTCCTCCCCACAAATACATCAGAAATACATCTACATGTGGAACAACTCCTACAGAACACCTACTGAACTCTAGCAGAAGACCTCAGACTTCCCAAAAGACAAGAAACACCCCATGAAACCGGCTTTGTGGCTGACAGGGTCCTGGTGCCCCAGCCAGATGTCAGGCCTGTGCCTCTGATGTGGAAAAACTGAGTTCAGGACATTCATCCACCAGAGACCTCCCGGCTCCACATAATATCAAACAGCAAAAGAACTCCCAGAAATCTCAATCTCAACATTAAGACCCAGCTACACTCAACGACCAGCAAGCTACAATGCTGGGCATCCTATGCCAAACAACTAGCAAGACAAGAACACAAACTCACCCATTAGCAGAGAGGCTGCCTAAAATCATAATGAGGTCATGGACACACCAAAACACACCACCAGACGTGGTCCTGCCCACTAGAAAGACAAGATCCAGCCTCATCCACTAGAACACAGACACCAGTCCCCACCACCAGGAAGCCTACACAACCCACTGAACCAACCTTAGCAACCGCGGGCAGACACTGAAAACTACAGGAACTAAGAACTTGCAGCCTGTGAAAAGGAGATCACAAACATAGAAAGTTAAGCAAAATGAGAAGACAGAGAAACACACAGCAGATGAAAGAGCAAGGCAAAAACCCACAAGACCAAACAAATGAAGAGGAAAAGGCAGTCTACCTGAAAAAGAATTCAGAGTAATGATAGTAAAGATGAGCCAAAATTTTGAAAATAGAATGGAGAAAATACAAGAAACGTCTAACAAGGACCTAGAAGAACTAAAGAGCAAATAAACAATGATGAACAACACAATCAATGAAATTTAAAACTCTTAGAAGGAATCAATAGCAGTATAACTGAGGTAGAGGAACGGATAAGTGACCTGGAAGATAAAATAGGGGGAAAAACTACCACAGAGAAGAATAAAGAAAAAAGAATGAAAAGAATTGAGGACAGTCTCAGATATCTCTTGGACACATTAAATGAAACAACATTCAAATAATAGGGGTCCCAGAAGAAGAAGAGAAAAAGAAAGGGACTGAGAAAATTTGAAGAATTATAGTTGAAAACTTCCCTAATATGGGAAAGGAAATAGTCAATCAAGTTCAGAAATGCAAAGATTCCTACACAGGATAAATCCAAGGAGAAACATTCCAAGACACATATTAATCAAACTATAAAAAATTAAATACAAAGAAAAATTATTAAAAGCAGCAAGGAAAAAACAACAAATAACATACAAAGGAATCCTCATAAGGTTAACAGCTAATCTTTCAGCAGAAACTCTGCAAGCCAGAAGGTAGTGGCAGGAAATAATTAAAATGCTGAAAGGGTAAAACCAAGATTACTCTACCCAGCAAGGATTTCATTAAGATTCAACAGAGAAATTAAAACCTTTACAGTCAAGAAAAAGCTAAGAGAATTCAGCACCACCAAATCAGCTTTACAACAAATGATAAAGGAACTTCTCTAGGCAGGAAACACAAGAGAAGGAAAAGACCTACAATAACAAACCCAAAACAATTTAAAAAATGGCAAGAGGAACAAACATATCAATAACTACCTTAATTGTAAATGGAATAAATGCTCCACCAAAAGACATAGACTGGCTGAATGGATGCAAAAACAAGAGCTGTATATATGCTCTCTACAAGAGACCCACTTCAGACCTAAGGACACATACAGACTGAAAGTGAGGGGATGGAAAAAGATATTCCATTCAAATGGAAATCAAAAGAAAGCTGGAAAGCATTCTCATCAGACAAAATAGACTTTAAAATAAAGACTATTACACAAGACAAAGAAGGACACTACATAATGATCAAGGGATCAATCGAAGAGGAAGATAAAACAATTGTAAATATTTATGCACCCAATGTAGGAGCACCTCAATACATAAGGCAAATGCTTATAGCCATAATAGGGGAAATCGACAGTAACACAATCATAGTAGGGAACTTTAACATCCCAGTTTCACCATGGGAAAGATCATCCAGAACGAAAATAAATAAGGAAACACAAGCTTTAAATGATATATTAAACAAGAAGGACTTAACTGATGTTTATAGGACATGCAATCCAAAAACAACAGAATAAACTTTCTTCTCAAGTGCCCATGGAACATTCTCCAGGATAGATCATATTCTGGGTCACAAATCAAGCCTTGGTAAATTTAAGAAAACTGAAATCATATCAAGTATCTTTTCCGACCACAATGCTATGAGACTAGATATTAATACAGGAAAAAATCTGTCAAAAATATAAACATATGGAAGCTAAACAATACACTAATAAATAACCAAGAGATCACTGAAGAAATCAAAGAGGAAATCAAAAAATACCTAGAAACAAATGACAATGAAAATACGACGATGCAAAGTCTATGGGATGCAGCAAAAGAGGTTCTATGAGGGAAGTTTATAACAATACATGCTACCTCAAGAAACAGGAAATATCTGAAATAAACAACCTAACTTTACACCAAAAGCAATTAGAGAAAAAAGAATCAAAAAACCCCAAAGTTAGCAGAAGGAAAGCAATCATAAAGATCAGATTAGAGATAAATGAAAAAGAAATGAAGAAAACAATAGCAAAGATAAAACTGAAAGCTGGATCTTTGAGAAGATAAACAAAATTGATAAACCATTAGCCAGACTCATCAAGAAAAATAGAGAGAAGACTCAAATCAATAGAATTAGAAACGAAAAGGAAAAACTAACAACTGACACTGCAAAAATATGAAGGATCATGAGAGACTACTACAAGCAATTATATGCCAATAAATTGGACAACCTGGAAGAAATGGACAAATTCGTAGAAAAGCAAAACTTTCTGAGACTGAACCAGGAAGAAATAGAAAATATAAATAGACCAATCACAAGCACCAAAATTGAAACTGTGATAAAAATTTTCCAACAAACAAACTCCCCTGACCAGATGGCTTCACAGGCGAACTCTATCAGACATTTAGAGAAGAGATAACACCTATACTTTTCAAACTCTTCCAAAATATAGTAGAGGGAGGAACACACCCAAACTCATTCTGTAGGCCACCATCACCCTGATACCAAAACCAGATAAAGATGTCACAAGGAAAGAAAACTACAGGCCAATATCACTGATGAACATAGATGCAAAAATCCTCAACAAATTACTAGCAAACAGAATCCAACAACACATTAAAATGATCATGCAGCATGATCAAGTGAGGTTTAACCCTTTAAGAAAACTGAAATCATATCAAGTATCTTTTCCGACCACAATGCTATGAGACTAGATATTAATACAGGAAAAAATCTGTCAAAAATATAAACATATGGAAGCTAAACAATACACTAATAAATAACCAAGAGATCACTGAAGAAATCAAAGAGGAAATCAAAAAATACCTAGAAACAAATGACAATGAAAATACGACGATGCAAAGTCTATGGGATGCAGCAAAAGAGGTTCTATGAGGGAAGTTTATAACAATACATGCTACCTCAAGAAACAGGAAATATCTGAAATAAACAACCTAACTTTACACCAAAAGCAATTAGAGAAAAAAGAATCAAAAAACCCCAAAGTTAGCAGAAGGAAAGCAATCATAAAGATCAGATTAGAGATAAATGAAAAAGAAATGAAGAAAACAATAGCAAAGATAAAACTGAAAGCTGGATCTTTGAGAAGATAAACAAAATTGATAAACCATTAGCCAGACTCATCAAGAAAAATAGAGAGAAGACTCAAATCAATAGAATTAGAAACGAAAAGGAAAAACTAACAACTGACACTGCAAAAATATGAAGGATCATGAGAGACTACTACAAGCAATTATATGCCAATAAATTGGACAACCTGGAAGAAATGGACAAATTCGTAGAAAAGCAAAACTTTCTGAGACTGAACCAGGAAGAAATAGAAAATATAAATAGACCAATCACAAGCACCAAAATTGAAACTGTGATAAAAATTTTCCAACAAACAAACTCCCCTGACCAGATGGCTTCACAGGCGAACTCTATCAGACATTTAGAGAAGAGATAACACCTATACTTTTCAAACTCTTCCAAAATATAGTAGAGGGAGGAACACACCCAAACTCATTCTGTAGGCCACCATCACCCTGATACCAAAACCAGATAAAGATGTCACAAGGAAAGAAAACTACAGGCCAATATCACTGATGAACATAGATGCAAAAATCCTCAACAAATTACTAGCAAACAGAATCCAACAACACATTAAAATGATCATGCAGCATGATCAAGTGAGGTTTAACCCAGGAATGCAAGGATTCTTCAATATACACAAATCAATCAATGTGATACACCATATTAACAAATTGAAGGAGAAAAACCATATCATCATCTCAATAGATGAAGAAAAAGCTTTCAACAAAATACAACACCCATTTATGCTAAAAACCCTACAGAAAGTAGGCATAGAGGGAACTTACCTGAACATAATAAAGGCCATATGTGACAAGCCCACAACCAACATCATTCTCAGTGGTGAAAAACTGAAACCATTTGTCTAAGATCATGAACAAGAGAAGGTTGTCAACTCTCACCACAATTATTCAACATAGTTTTGGAAGTTTTAGCCAGAGCAATCAAAGAAGGAAAAGAAACAAGAGGAATCCAAATCAGAAAAGAATAAGTAAAGCTGTCATGGTTTGTAGATGACATGATACTATACATAGAGAATCCTAAATATGTTACCAGAAAACTACTAGAGCTAAACAATGAATTTGGTAACATAGCAGACAAAAAATTAATGCACAGAAATCTCTTGCATTCCTATACACTAATGATGAAAAATCTGAAAGGGAAATTAAGGAAACACTCCCATGTACCACTGCAACAGAAAGAATAAAATACCTAGGAATAATCCTACCTAAGGAGACAAAAGACCTGTATGTAGAAAACTATAAGATATTGATGAAAGAAATTAAATATGATACAAATAGATGGAGAGATATACCATGTTCTTGGATTGGAAAAATCAACATAGTGAAAATCACTATACTACCCAAATCAATCTACAGATTCAATGCAATCCCTATCAAACTACCAATGGCATTTTTCACAGAAGTAGAACAAAATCTTTCACATTTGTATGGAGACACAAAAGACCCCGAATAGTCAAAACAATCTTGAAAAAGAAAAATGGAGCTGGAGGAATCAGGCTCCCAGACTTCAGAGTATACTACAAAGCTGCAGTATCAAGACAGTATGGTACTGGCACAAAAAACAGAAATATAGATCAATGGAACAGGATAGAAAGCCCGGAGAAAAACCCACACACGTATGGTCACCTTATTTTTGATAAAGGAGGTAAGAATATACAATGGAGAAAAGACAGTCTCTTCAGTAAGTGGTGCTGGGAAAACTGGACAGCTACCTGTAAAAGAATGAAATTAGAACACTCTCTAACACCATACACCAAAATAAACTCAAAATGGATTAAAGACCCAAATGTAAGACCAGACACTATAAAACTCTTAGAGTAAAACATCGGAAGAACACTCTTTCACGTAAATCACAGCAAGATCCTTTTTGACCCACATCTTAGAGAAATGGAAATAAAAACAAAAATAAACAAAAGGGGCCTAATGAAACATAAAAGGTTTTGCACAGCAAAGGAAACTATAAACAAGATGAAAAGACAGTGCTTAGAATGGGAGAACATATTTGCAAATGAAGCAACTGACAAAGGATTAATCTCCAAAATTTACAAGCAGCTCATGCAGCTCAATATCAAAAAAAAAAACAACCCAATCCAAAAATGGGCAGGAGAAATAAATAGACATTTCTCCACAGAAGATATACAGATTGCCAACAAACACATGAAAGGATGTTCAAAATCACTAATCATTAGAGTAATGCAAATCAAAAATACAATGAGGTATCACTGCACACCAGTCAGAATGGCCATCATAAAAAAAATCTATGAACAATAAATGCTGGAGAGGCAATGGAGAAAAGGGAACATTCTTGCACTGTTGGTGGGAACGTAAATTGATACAGCCACTATGGAGAACAGTATGGAGGTTCCTTAAAACACTAAAAATAGAACTACCATATGACCCAGCAATCCCACTACTGGGCATATTTCAAAACCATAATTCAACAAGTCATCTACCACAATGTTCACTGCAGCTCTATTTACAATAGCCAGGACATGAAAGCAACCTATGTGTCCATTGACAGATGAATGGATAAAGAAGATGTGGCACATATATACAATGGAATATTACTCAGCCACAAAAAGAAATGAAATTGAGTTATTTGTAGTGAGGTGGATGGACCTAGACACTGTCATACAGAGTGAAGAAAGTCAGAAAGAGAAAAACAAGCACTGTATGCAAACACATATGTATGGAATCTATAAAAAAGAAAAAAAAAGTTCTGAAGAACTTAGGGGCAGGACAGGAATAAAGGCGCAGAGGTAGAGAATGGACTTGAGTACATGGGAAGCGGGAAAGGTAAGCTGGGCTGAAGTGAGAGTGGTTTGGACATACATACACTACGAAATGTTAAATAGATAGCTAGTGGGAAGCAGCCACATAGCACAGGGAGATCAGCTTGGTGCTTTGTGACCACCTAGAGGGGTGGGATAAGGAGGATGGGAGGGAGTCATAAGAGGGAGGAGATATGGGGATATATGTATATGTATAACTATTTCACTTTGTTATAAAGCAGAAAATAACACACCATTGTAAAACTATTATACTCCAATAAAGATATTAAAAATAAATCAATAAATTTCAGCCCAGTTAAAAAAATATATGGTATATATACACAAACACACATGCATACCCATAGACACTCACGCACACAGTGGAATACTACTCAGCCATAAAAAGAATAAAATGTTGCCATTTGCAACATCAGGGATGGACTTGAAGGACATTATGTTAAGTGAAATAAGTCAGACAGAGAAAAGCAAATACTGTATGATATCAGTTCTCTGAGGAATCTAAAAATTACAACAAACTAGTGTACATAACAAAAAAAAGCAGACATATAGAGAGAGAAAAAGCTAGTGGTTACCAGTGAGGAGAGAGAAGAAGGCAGGGGCAGGATAGGGGTAAGTGAGTAATAGGTACAAATTATTATGTGTAAAATAAGCTGCAAGTATGTATTGTACAACACAGGGAATATAGCCAATATTTTGGTGCTTTGTGACCACCTAGAGGGGTGGGATAAGGAGGATGGGAGGGAGTCATAAGAGGGAGGAGATATGGGGATATATGTATATGTATAACTATTTCACTTTGTTATAAAGCAGAAAATAACACACCATTGTAAAACTATTATACTCCAATAAAGATATTAAAAATAAATCAATAAATTTCAGCCCAGTTAAAAAAATATATGGTATATATACACAAACACACATGCATACCCATAGACACTCACGCACACAGTGGAATACTACTCAGCCATAAAAAGAATAAAATGTTGCCATTTGCAACATCAGGGATGGACTTGAAGGACATTATGTTAAGTGAAATAAGTCAGACAGAGAAAAGCAAATACTGTATGATATCAGTTCTCTGAGGAATCTAAAAATTACAACAAACTAGTGTACATAACAAAAAAAAGCAGACATATAGAGAGAGAAAAAGCTAGTGGTTACCAGTGAGGAGAGAGAAGAAGGCAGGGGCAGGATAGGGGTAAGTGAGTAATAGGTACAAATTATTATGTGTAAAATAAGCTGCAAGTATGTATTGTACAACACAGGGAATATAGCCAATATTTTATAGTAACTATAAATGGAGTATAACCTTTAAAAATCATGAATCACTATATTATATGCCTGTGACTTATATAATATTGTACATTAACCACACTTCAATAAATAAAGAAATTAACACTAATAAAAAAATAAAAAGAGGACAATGGGAGCCCAGCGCTGCAAGCCTGAAGCACCTAGTCAATACAGATAATTCCCAGCTGATAACACAGAGAGAGGCAGAAGATGTCTCTGTATGGACGCATGAGGAGACCGAGGCCTTTGCCCTAGAGGACAGAGTCCCAGGCCAAATCTAAGCAGGTGGCCAAGAAAGCAGTAACTTTCCAGCTGGACCAGGAGGCTGCTCAGCTGATGCTGCTAGAGAAGGTGCCCCAGGTGGCAGGAAGGACCAGTGGTCCTTTGACATCAGTCAATAAGGTCACACTGGCATCCCGTGGAAGTGGAGCCATGGGAGTGGCCAGAATGACCTGTGAAGTACTGGACATCCTGAGCCACTGCCCTGAGAGTGTGGAGAAACTCACAGGTGTCAGCAGCTCCCAGGTAGACCACCAGCACTTGCAAGCAGCCTGAGGCCTCAAATTTCACTGATGTCTAGAGTCATGGCTCAAGTTGCGTGAATGGTCCCCCATTGCATGCACTTCAACTGTCTGCTCTGAACATGTTCCTTGACAGCTGGTGTTCCACCCTCATCTCTCCTTGTCAAATTGTCTGTGCCTTGCCTCAGAGGGGAAGAGTCTGTCCCCTTCCCAACTCTACACTGTCAAGACTTCCAGTCCCCTGCGGGCCCCATGCCAGCCTTCTGATTATCCCACCCTACCCCAACTATTTAACTTTAAATTTCCAGTCAATTTAGACTCTGAGCCTGTTGTCTAGAATTCTTTGCTGACTTAGGTTAAAGGATTTCCTGAAGGTTCTCAACTTCACTTACCAAATAAGTTGCTGTTAATAAGTTTAAAGAAAAAAGTTTGGTTCATTTTTTGCAACTAATAGAGTGATATGTAGTCTCCATTCAGTAACATACAATAAAGGAACACTTTTTTAAAATGATGCTCTAAATGATACAAATGTGCTATTTTAGAGGGAAAACTCCTCCCTTCCGTCTAATTTTGGAAGTCTTGGTATGAGATGGGGTCTAATTATTCTAGTAAAGAGTTGAAGATGAACATTTAATTTTTCTCCTCATCCTGGTGTTAAGGTTACAGACAAATGAAGATGCTAACTAAGAATTTAAGTCTCCAGGAAATAACTTGAAAGCAAAAGGGCAGTTTAGAAGTCACCTATAGAGCCATATTTTCAAAAGTTGCAGCAACAGTGACCAGTGGTGGTAGCAATTGTATCCAGCAGCAGCAATGACTAGCAAGAAAAAAATGAGATTTATTTTCTTTTGGTAGTGTTGTTGATGGTTGTATGTATTTGTGTTTCTTACTTAAATGTGATTACCAGATAAAATACAGGATGCACAGTTAAATTTGAATTTAATGTAAACCTCAAGTTCTATTTTTAATAAGCTACTTCTAATACTTCTTTGTTGTTGCTATTATTTAACTGAATTTCCAATTTAACTGAGCACCCTGTATTTTTATTTGATAAATGTGTAATCTATCCAGTAACCTTATATTGAATGTGTTTTTACCTTGAGTTAGCAGATTCTTTGTTGCCAAAAGCTTTAATTTTATAAGAGTCAGTACCATGAAGAGGGGAGCTGAAGATAATATGTACTAGTTTGTTAATTTTTTTTTTTTTTTTTTTTTTTTTTTTTGTGGTATGCGGGCCTCCCTCTGTTGTGGCCTCTCCCGTTGCGGGGCACAGGCTCCGGACG
>NC_041226.1:43785963-43878724 GCF_002837175.3 Physeter macrocephalus | reverse complement strand
GGCAGGCGGACGCGCAACCACTGCGCCACCAGGGAAGCCCCTAGTTTGTTAATTTTAATTAGAGATAATGAGAAGATTAGAGAGGAACCTAATACATGCTACCTTTAGAAGATGTCAACACTTGCTAAGCATGTACAAAACACTTATTTAAATTATAACATTCTTTGATATTGGAATATAAGAATTTGCATTTGGGAACTGAGCAAGTAATCTTCAAATGTTGAAGTGTGTTGAACACTTTGGGTCTTGAGTATAAGTAAGTTTGCACATGTGGCAAGTTTTGTACCAAGAAGACTTATCTAAATAAGAGAAAAGAGAGCAATATGACATCGATAAGAAAGGGTCTGTTTCCTGAAGCTAGATGTTAAATTTGACTACTAAGTACATAATCTAGAACCTAGAAGATTTAGAAAGTTGATTTCTCTATACCAAGGTAATGTTCATAGGAGCAGACAGAGGAAGGCCAGAGGCTGAAGATAATTATATGGAGTATAAAAGAATACTCATCTCTCAAATATCATCTCCACATTTTCCTTTAAGCAATTCTACCTGACAATAGATGCAATACCTCCACTTGTGAGGATGCAGCTGCAATGGAACCTGACAGCAAAGTGTAGATTAACTAAACAACGTTGTCTTGATGTCCCCTTAGGCAAATGGAAAGTGAAGGTAAAGAATACATATGGTATCCCTCCCACCCTCCTTATCCCACCCCTCTAGGTAGTGGCAAAGCACCGAGCTGATCTCCCTGTGCTATACAGCTGCTTCCCTCTAGCTGTCTATTTTACATTTGGTAGTATATATATATGTCAATGTTACTCTCTCACTTCGTCCCAGCCTACCCTTCCCCCTCCCCGTGTCCTCAAGTCCACTCTCTACGTCTGTATCTTTATTCCTGTCCTGCCCAGGATATGGGGATATACGTATGCATATAGCTGATTCACTTTGTTATACAGCAGAAACTAACAAAATATTGTAAAGCAATTATACTCCAATAAGATGTTAAAGGAAAAAAGAAAAAAAAAGAAAAATGTGAATGACCTTTGCAGGCTAGAGATTAAAGCAAAAAGAAAAAAAAAAGGAATACATATGGTTTACTTAGGTAAATTTTAAGTAAACATTTTTTTTGATTAATTAATTTTTGGCTGTATTGGGTCTTTGTTGCTGCACGCAGGCTTTCTCTAGTGGCGGTGAGCCCAGGCTACTCTTAGTTGCGGTGCATGGGCTTCTCATTGCAGTGGCTTCTCTTGTTGTGGAGCATGGGCTCTAGTTGCATGGGTTTCAGTATTTGTGGCTCGCAGGATCTAGAGCGCAGGCTCAGGAGTTGTGGCGCACGGGTTTAGTTGCTCTGCAACATGTGGGATCTTCCCAGATCGGGGCTCGAACAATTGTCCCCTGTATTGGCAGGCGGATTCTTAACCAATGCACCATCAGGGAAGCTCTAGGTGAACTTTTTAAGTAGGTAAAATTTATTTATCATGCTGTTCAGGTTTTTTTTAAAAAACAACAAATTTAACCCATAGGAAAATAAAAGGTAGAAAAATATTAAAGATAAAATAGAAAATTAATGGCTTAAATAAAAATTTGTAGAGGAAATAACATATAAAAATTCAAATGATAATAAATAAAAAACTAATAAATATCATAATTACCAAGCAAGAATAATAGTAACATAGAAAAATCAGCACAGCACTCTTCATCAAATACATATGTATGTAAATATGTATATATACATATATATGCATATCAGGAATGATACATGATTATCACTATAGTTACAGCACTTCATAAACTGATCATGAAAAGATATGAATAAAAATTTTATGCTAATAATTTAGTAAATGTACATTAGAAGAATAAATTATTTGAAAAATGTAACAAAACCCAACAAAAAACTATGTATAGAATAATATATATCCAAGAAAATCTAAAATTAAACATCTTCCCAGAAAAATTACTCTAACAGTGTAATTTCTTTCTAAACATTTAAGAAACAAATAAAATGACTCTTTCACAATTTTTTTTTTGATATCAGTAAGAGAAAAAGAGGTCAAAACTTGTTTTATGTGGGCAACAAAATTTTAATATTAAAACTCAAAAAAAAAAACCAGAATAGAGAACCCAGAAATACACTCACATAAATATAGACAGATAAACTTTGACAAAGAAACAAAGGAATAAAATGGAGGAAAGGTAGTCTCTTCAACAAGTAGTGCTAGAAAACTGGACATCCACAAGCAAAAAAATGAATGTAGACACAGATTTTATACCTGTCAAAAGAATTAACTCAAAATGAATCATGAACCTAAATATAAGATGAAAAACTATAACACTCCTCAAAGATAACATAGAAGAAAATCTATATAAACTTGGGTATAATGATGACTGTTTAGATAAAATATCAAAGACAGATCCATGAAAAGAAAAATAATAACCTGGACTTTATTAAAATAAAATTCTGCAAGAGACAACATCAAGAGAATTGGGATACAATCCAAAGACTGGATGAAAATATTTGCAAAAGACACATCTCATAAAAATCTGTTATTCAAAATGTACAAAGAACTCTTAAAACTCATGTATAAGAACCCCTCCCCCAAATATGGTTAAAAAATGGGCCAAAGACCTTAACAGAAATCTCATGAGAGAAGATATACAGTTGGCAAATAATCATATGAAAAGATGCTCCAGATCATAAGTCACCAGGGAAATGAAAACTAGAAAAACAATGAGATACCACTATGTTCCTATTAGAAGGGACAAAATCCAGAACACTGACAACACCAAATGCTGGTAAGGATGTGGAGCAACAGGAACACTCTTTCATTGCTGTTGGAAATGTGAATGGTATAGCCACCTTAGAAGACAATTTGGTGTTTTCTTACAAAATTAAACATACCCTTACCATTTGACCCAGGAATTGTGTGTTCCTTTGCATATACCAAAAATATCTGAACAATTTTGTCCACACAAAAGCCTGCCCACAGATGTTTATAGCAGCTTTATTCATAATTGCTAAAATTTGGAAGCAACCAAGATGTTCTTCATAAGTTGAATGGATAAATAAACTGTAGTACATCCATACAGTGGATGTACTAAAAAGAAGTATATGTAAAGTCATGAAAAGACATAGAGGAAACTTAAATACACATTACTAAGTAAAAAAAGTCAATCTGAAAATGGTACATACTGTATGATTCAGAATATATTATATTCTGGAAAAGGCAAAGCTATGGAGACAGAAAAAAAAGAAAAAAATGCAAAACAGTGGTTTCAGTCAGTGAGATAAATAGGTGGAACACAGAGGATTTTTAGGTCAGTAAAAAACTCTATATGATACTATAATGATGGATTCATACCATTATATTTTTGTCCAAATCTATATAATGCACAACACAAAAAATGAACTTTAATGTAAACTATGATTATGATGTGTCAGTGTAGGTTCATCAATTGTAAGAAATGCACCACTATTGTGACTGATGTTGGTAAAGAGAGAGACTAGACTTGTGTGGGGGCAAAAGATAAATAAAAATTAACATACTTTCCTCTAAGTTTTGCTAAGAAAATGAAGTGTTTAAAAAACATACAAACAGAAACTCAACAAAGACATTACAAGAAATTAAGTTTACATCCCAATAATCTCATGTAATCACAAACAGATTGAAATGCAAAGTTGGTTTAAATTTGAAAATCAGCCAATGTAATTTCATTACATTAATAAACAAAGAGAAGATGCTTATCATTATCTCAATAGATACAGATCAGCCAAAGTTGAGAAAAAGAGCAGAATAATAAAAAACAGAAGGGAACTTTCTTCATTTAATAAAGAACATACACTAAAAAGTTGTACATTATACGTAATGGTAAATTATTGATAGTTTCATCTGGATAGTGAAAACAGACAAGGATATCTATCACCATTAGTATTCACATTGTGATGGAAGTTCAAATGTGTGCAAAATCTGATTTTTAGTAGTTGGAAAGAAAACATAAAACTGTTATTTCTCACATGTGAATATAAGATATTTAAAATAATTTTCAGGCAAATAGTACAACTAATAGATGAATATAAATGAATGTGACAAGGTCACTAAATACAAGGTATTTTTTTATTGAAACAAGCAATTGTATTTATGTGTATGACAAAAAGTATTTATAGAAAATAAAATTAAAATAAAAGTCACCACTAAAATATCATGAATAAACTTAATAGAATACATTTAAGGAACACATTTATTTATTATACATAATTCATCTTTGTAGAAATCTATAAAACATTATTGAGAGAAATTTAAGAAGATCTAATTAAAGGAGAGATATTCCATGCTATTTTATTGGAAAATTTAATCTTGTAAATATGTCAACACAACATGCAATTGATCTAGGATTCTATGTAATTCTAGCAAAATGTCATTAAGTTTCTTACCTTTCTTTTTTAGAAATGGATTTATAAATTTGAGAACTATTATGTAAAAACAAATGGCCAAAACTACTCAAGATAATCAAGAAAAACAGAGCTGGAGGATTATCATATATTAAAACTTATTTTGTATTTACAATAATTGAGGAAGTGGCATGTGATTGGAATGGAGCACAGTAGAAAAGCCAGAATCAAATGCATGCATACTTGGTCACTTGTTTTAGTACAAAGTTGATACTATGGACCAATTGGGTAAGGATACATTTTTCAGTGAACCAGGCAGGATTCATTCTTTGCCCATACTGAAGAAAATGAACATAACTCCTATTTTACATCATTCATAAAACTAAATTCCACAAGATGTAAAACAACAAATATGTTGAAATTTAAAATAAGATACTGTATAAATGTCCTTGGATTAGGGGAAATTTCTTCATAGAATATAAGAAAATTTTAAGAGAACTGGTCTTTATGTGAAGAAAATTTGTTTTAAAAATAGACTCTGTTAAGGTGAAAAATCAGGCCATGTAGAAGAATATATTTGTAACATATGGAATCAAATAAGGAGTCTAGTCCAGAATACATGTTAAGAACTTCAAACCAACAGAAAATACAGATATCACAATTTAATATTGGATAAAGAACTACTACTGTAATAGCAAAAAAGTGCATCAAAATGACCAATGAACATATGAAAATGTTTTTACATTGCATAATAAACCAGAAAATTAAAATTCAAACTACAACAATGTATCACTTCTTGCCTCCCACTCCAGAGAGAGATACTTGAGAGAGAGAGAGAGAGAGAGAGAGAGAGAATCTTGATGGAAATGAAAAGAATATGGATTCTCAAGCCTTGCTGGTGGAAGTGTATATTACAAACATTCTTGAAGATATTTTGAATTAACTAAAGTAAGGAAGCACAACTGGTGCTCCAAAATTTCAAATCTTATATGTACATTGGGTTGGCAAAAAACATCCTTCGATTTTTAAGTAAAAATAAAAGACACGTTTTTCATTTTCACCAAGAACTTTATTGAACAACATATTCACTATTTTGTTCCACTATATTCTGCCATTTTTCAGGCAACTTCATAATTCCATCTTCCCAAAACTTTTTATCTTTTTGAGCAAAGAACTGTTCCAGGTGCCTTTTAACAGTCTTCCAGGGAGTTGAAATTTTTTCCATTAAGAGAATTTTGTGAAGACCGAAATAAATGGAAATCCAAAGGTGCAATGTTTGGGGAATACAGTGGATGAATCAGAATTTCCCAGGCAAGTTATAACAGTTTTTTCCTGGTCATCAAAGAAACATGCGGTCTTGCATTATCCTGATGAAACATTATGTGTTTTCTGTTGACTAATTCCGGATGCTTTTTGTCGAGTGCTACTTTCAGTTGGTCTAATTGGGAGCACAATTAATCTTTTGCTTTTCTGGAAGGAGGTCATTATAGAGGATTCCCTTCCACTCCCACCATATACAAAGCATGTATATGTTATTCTTTGGATGAAGACAGGTCTTTGGTGTGGTTTGTGGTGGTTCATTTCGCTTGCCCCATGATCTCTTCCATTCCACATTATTGTATGGTATCCACTTTTCATGACCCGTCACAATTTGTTTTAAAAACAGAACAATTTTCTTATGTTTCAGTAGAGAATCACATGTGGAAATATGGTCAAGAAGGTTTTTTTCTCTTATGTGGAACCCAAACATCAATGCAATTAGCATAACCAAGCCGGTGCAAATGATCTTCAAAGCTTGATTTGGATATTTTGAGTATGTTGGCTATCTCCCTTGTGGTATATCATTGATTGTTCTCAATTAATGTCTCAATTTTATTGCTATCAACTCAACTGGTCTACCCGACCATGGACCATTATCCAGTGAGAAATTTCTAGCACGAAACTTCACCAACCACGTTTGACACATTCGATAAGTCACAGCACCTTCTCCATACACTGAACAAATTTTTTTTTTTCATTTCAGTTGTGTTTTTACCTTTCTTGAAATAAGAAAGCATAATATCCTGAAAATGTTGCTTTTCTCTTCCATCTTCAATATTAAAATGGCTACACAAAAATTCACCTGTTTTGATAACTTTTAAAAAAAAATGCACACTGAAATGACAGCTGTCACAATACAACCTAACAAAATTGTTTCAAATGAAGTTATAGATAACTAAGCACTACTAGAACCATCTTACAGAAAAAAGAATGAAAAACTCTCATGATGTACATCACGAGAAATGTATAGTGTTGTTCATAGCACCATTTTAAATGAAAATATCAACAACAGAATGAATAAAATTGTGTTGTATTATACATATAAATGAGTACTGCACATCACGTGTCATGTGAAAATAATCTATAAGCAAACTTCAGCTACACACAAAAACAGAGGTGAAGCTGACAAAAAGTGTTGTGATAAAAAAATCAGGCACAGAACACATTCTATATGTTTCCACTTCCTCAATATTAAGACAGAAAAAAAAACAGAGAAAATTGCACAACAGGATTTTAATATATGGTTAAATTTTACCAAAAAGTAAGATAATTTCATTAATGCCCACTTTTCAGTATATATGTTATATTTATTTAATGTTAATACAGCTACATACAATAATGATGATATGTTATGTACAACTGTGTGGGTATCAAATCAACCCTTCTAAATTTCATATATCCAAAATTGGCACTAATTTTCTTTTTGTTACCTGTTTATAAGATATGTAATCATATTTCATTCTCAGTGATCACACTGAAAAAAAAATCACTAACTCTTTTCTTCTTAGATATAACAAAACTGTATTACCTCTTGGTCTTATCTTTAATGCTTTTGGTCCTCAAAAGATTTTTTTTTCTTTAAACCTCATTTTGTCAATAGAGCCCCCAGCTGATCTTAATGCTGCTTCTCTTTTCCTTTTCTTATTTCTTTCTTCCTTTCTTTCTTTTTTTTTTTGTAAGGGAATAGCAGTGTATATCACAATGATTTAAACTAATGGCATCTGCATGAGAATTCAGTCTTGTTTGGTATATAAGTCAGGATAAACTAGTTGTGTTGAAGTTACAACCTGATCCCTCAACCTTAGTGATGCATCACAGAGTGGTTTAATTTCCCAGCTACATATCCACCTCAGAACAGGAGGTTCTGCTCATTTTTCTGAATCAGGGATTCAGACAGACAAATCTGATCTTGACAGGTCTTTGATAAAGTCCATAACAGGAAAGAGGTGTAGAGAATTGTACATTGGCCCTCAGCAGCTTCTTATAAAAGTGCCTTGAGTTACTTCCCCTCACACTCCAATGACCCTGCAAGTAATATAACCACATCTAACTTTAAGGTCTGTGGGAAAGTGCAGTCTTGTGTACCTATAAATAGAAGCTCTAAGATATTTGTAGGATGCCTAGTTATTACAATATGCAGGGTTCCTAAATTCAGATGTATGAATAATAGATATTAGGTCTTAGAATTTCCTAAGATGTATGTACCATTTTCTTTTTCAATATGTTTTAAAAAGTGGGCAAAAAATTATATTATGTTTAAATTGTGCTGTGCACCTCACATACATTTAAAAACATATCTTCTAACAGTTTATAATTATGAGAAAAACTGTCTATTGTTCGGGTACAGTTATATTTTATCTAGTAGTTCACCACAAACATAGAGTTCTTAATTGTTAAAACATTTTTCTATTTAGGTTATCATTATATTAAAGGAATAAAGATTTTGAGGATTCTGTGTTCAAAATTACTTGATGGAGCTACTTGAATTGCTATAGTAATACATCCAGCAATTAAGATGGTAACTTCCAGAGCTATCTGCAATAGTAAAATACTGCCTTGTATGAAGGTTTCTTAACCTTTTCACTCTCTGAGATAATTAAAAAATCATCATGTCCTGATTTTCTCCACATTATCTTATTCATGAATACATTGTATGTTTGTATTTCTTTGTATGTAGGATTTTGTTTGTGTTGTATTTTGTTGATACTGAATAACTTATTAATATTTTAAAATATAACATTTAAATTCCAGATTCCCTACTTGAATTACAAGTCCTTATAGTACCCAGTATGGGAATCAGAACGGATAGATACAAAAGAAAACACATGTATAGTTCCCTGGGGTCCATTGATTTTCTGGGGTTGGCTGTGTTGATAAAAAGCTTTTAGCTTTCTTTCTTTAGTCTCCTTATCCTTAGTCCCAGATGTTAGATAGACTTTTATTTTCATTCTAGTTTTATATTTGCCTCAAGTTCTTATCTGTTTATAGTCTCTTGCTTGTTTGCTTTGGATTCTGCTAGGCTAACATCATAAAGTTTTTGGGATAGGCAGGGATTGGGTCTTAAAAATGTTTTGGAGACTGAGTTCCTTACCTGTACACCCCTATTTCAGCTTTCAAAGTGCTATGTGAACCTGTTCTTATTATTATATCCTGGTATCTAATTGTGGTCCAGCCTCCATCTCATTTTATTTTGATTCAGTATATTTCAGCTAATTATTCTTTCATACTCAATGAACTCCTCCTAGATGAATTATTAATCTGTGTTATTATCCTGAAAAGTAGAATATAGCTTAATCATGATTCAGAACTATCACCATTATATTTTAATAATTTTTCTCCATAGTACTTTAAAATTAGTCAATTAAAAATAATCCACTCATATTTGAAAGGTAAGAGTTAATAAAATACTCCAAGTAAAAACACATGTAATTTTATCCCCTATGAAATATAAACAAAACAAAGGTGTGAAAATATTACATAACAGTTCATAAAAGTCGTGTAAGTCCTAATTTTATATAAAATCTTATATATATAAAATCAGGACTTAAAAAATATATATAGGGCTTCCCTGGTGGCGCAGTGGTTGGCAGTCCGCCTGCCGATGTGAGGAACGCGGGTTTGAGCCCTGGTCTGGGAGGGTCCCATGTGCTGCGGAGTGACTGGGCCCGTGAGCCATGGCCGCTGGGCCTCCACGTCCAGGGCGTGTGCTCCGCGGAGGGAGGGGCCGCAGCAGTGGGAGGCCTGCGTACCGAAAAAAAAAAAAAAAAGAAAAAAAAATAGATATAACTTTCCATAGTTTGATTATGGTCAAAGATTTCAAGATGAATGGTTGCATTGGCTATGAGTAGAAAACATATGTTCTAATATATTAAAAGAGAAAGAACTAGGTAAGGCATTAACTTCCATATATAAAGTAACTTGATGAATGATAAATAACAGACTTGCATCGATACAGCAATATAACTTCCAGTCTATCTTCAAGTGGGTCACAGACAATTTTCCTTCCATCAAAATATTTATAATCTGGTATGATTAGAGGCATACCAAATTAGCAGGTAATTTTTTGAGAAGATTTATGGAAAAAATAGAACAGGACAATGTGTTTCAGAGAAATTCAAATTACATGAGACAGCCAGGTAACAATAGTCATATAATTCCCCTCTGAGGAAATTACAATGAACACCATTGTCAAATTTGAAAAGTAGACACAAGGACCAATATATCTGCATAATAAGAAAGAGAGAAGAGAAAGAAGCAGATAAGCAGGTCTTTTTCTTTACTTTATAGAAAAAAGTAGTAATGAGTTCACTTACTCTGCTGAGTAAAATGATGAAATGCTCTAAAATTTAAGGCAAGGGATTATATGAATTGATTTGTAATTTTTAAGACAATCTGGCTGGTGGATTGGGTTTGGCTCTGATATAGCAACACTGAAAGAAGAAAGGCCACATAGGAGGCTATTTTAGTAATCCTTGTGAGAGGTAATTGATACCATAGGACTGGCCACAGATAGTTCATCTCTACTTGGATAAATTTCAAACAATATACCCTTTTCAATGCCTGTAGTAGATGGTCTACAGTAAGAGCTTACTTGAATAGAGAAGAACAGACAGCCAACATCAAAGCTCTAGATACATTTTTGAGATCATTGTAACCCTTCTAGACTCACCTGAGATGCCAGGGACTGCATCCAGGCAGAGGTTTGTGTGTGTTTTCAAGCTTGACCATAGACCTGAAGAAGGCTTTCCTGGCCAGTCCTCACAGGAGCAAACTGCCTCCCCACACCACACTTGGTTCACAGACAAAGCACTGCAGGCTCTGAAGGAGTTGTTGTCAAGGACTCATTATCAAGAACCCCCATCCCAAGCTTTTAGGCATATCTGTATTCCCATTCCAGATACCTCTATTCAGAAGTCTTTTTTTTTTTTTAAACATCTTTATTGGAGTATGATTGCTCTACAATGGTGTGTTAGTTTCTACTTTATAACAAAGTGAATCAGCCATACATATACATATATCCCAATATATCCTCCCTCTTGTGTCTCCCTCCCACCCTCCCAATCCCATTCCTCTAGGTGGTCACAAAGTCTTTTTATCAGGGTGGGTGACAGGGGGTTTCAGCAGAAGCCTTCCTCAGGTGTCTCTGCTGAGACCTCACTATCAAAGGGAGAGGAGAAAACTTGAGATATTTTTCTCTACTCTGACTCAGTGCCCATTGCTTTCCAGTCCTTAGTCCTTTCCATTCTCCCTCCCTTTAACCCACAGATCCATATAACTGCAGGGACCTTCTGTTTGGCGCCCTTCTGCAACAACAACAAAAAAGGGCTGAGAGCTTGGTGATTAAGAGAAGGGGTATACAGACTCTATACGGACTACAAGTTAAGGAATCATATCTAGGGTCAACAAACTACCTAGTGCAATGCAAGTCAAAGTATGGTCCATGTACCTGCAACATTGGATTCACCTGGGATCTTGTTAGAAATGCAAATTAATGGTCTAGCGCATACCAACTGGGTCATACCCTCTTGGAACATAGGGCAGGGATTTTTGTTTTTTGTTTTTTTTTTGCGGTACGTGGGCCTCTCACTGTCGTGGCCTCTCCCGTTGCAGAGCACAGGCTCTGGACGCGCAGGCTTAGCAGCCATGGCTTACGGGCCCAGCCGCTCCGCGGCATGTGGGATCTTCCCAGACCGGGGCACGAACCTGTGTCCCCTGCATGGGTAGGCGGACTCTCAACCACTGCGCCACCAGGGAAGCCCAAGGGGATCTGTGTTTTAACAAGCATTACATTTGATTAAGAATGAAAATGTTTGAGATCTACTAAGTCAGCGGGTTCTAAGGTATGTTTGCATTCACTTAAAATTATCAACTTTATTATTTTCTACGTCAGAAGAAAGAGTTTATTAATACAAATATTTTCAAAACCGGGACACAAAGGTAATCTGAGGCTAAATAATTTGCCCAAAGCCAACAGTAAGTACATTTGATTGACATTATTTTTATAACGTTCTTGTTTCCTAGAGGATAAACTATGCAGAATTCATGTTTATTGAGATGTAATATGCACACAGTAAAATTCACCCCTTTTAAGTGTACTGTTTGATGAGTTTTGACATGCATATAACCATGCAATGACCACCACAATAAAGAATAGTTCCACTGGCCCCAAAATACTTCATGAACTTTTGAATAAATCACATTCTCTCTTTCCCAGTTCTCCCATGGCTTTTTCCTCTTCTTTTATTTAATATTTTTTCATTTTATTGAAAATAATATAAATGCAATCATTCAGCATACAGTCTTTTATGTCTGGCTTGAATGCACTTAGGTTAATGTGTTTGAAATTCAGTCATGTTGTTGCATGTCTATATAGTTATTTCCTACTTATTTTCCAATAATATACAAATGTATCCTATGATTTACCCATTCACCAGCTGATGAGTATTTGGGTTGCTTCCACATTTGGGCGATTATGAATGAAGATGTCTTGAACATACTGATACATATTACTGTAGAAAGTATTTTTTTTTGCTTTTTTAAAAATAAATATCTAGGAGTATAATTTCTGGGTTTTAAGGAGAATGTATGTTTAAATTTGTAGGATAAGACCAAGCTCTTTTCCAGACTGGTTTTATGATTTTACATTTTCACCAACAAAGTATTATAGTTCCAGTTGAACAATTTTCTCACCAACATTTGTTATTGTCAGTCATTTTAGTTCAGGCATTCTAATATGTGTATAGTAACACCTCATTTTGCTTTTAATTGAATTCACTTCATGATTAATATTTGTCACTGAAGGTAAAGAAAAAAGTAGAGGGATAATTTTCTGAAGAGAGACAAGGGCCTTTTGAAGAATTTATATTATTGATTAGAGTCAAGATTGTTCATATTTTGGAAGCTAGAGAATGGAGGAAATGCCATTTTTTTTAACAATGGAGCTGACCAAATTAGATGTTGGTTGCATTTCTTCCATCGTAAGTAATTTTGATTAAACTCAAACAAGCCACCAGCTAAGGATCAAACACTCAAGTTAACTCACATCTCAATATGTTAATTAATTTTGAGTGTATTTTACGTAAATATTTAATATCTTAATTCTTTTAATTTCTATTGAACATAACTTCTACGTAATGTAGATAAAAATGTTCAAATAAAACTAGAAATGGTGAAAAATAATAATACTTGAAAAGGGTACTTTACTTTCAAAAATATTTTCAAGTGTGGCTATTTAAATTGTTTTCCTCCCCAAATTGTCATAAATAATATAGGTCATAGAGCTTGGTTTAGAGTGAAAATAACAGTAATTTGATGTTATAAAAATTTGGTTTCAAATTTCAACTCCTCTACTTTCTTATTAGCTATGTGATCTTGAAAAGACAAAGTAGCTCCTCTGATCCTCAGTTTCTGGTGTGTAACTCAAAGTCAATGAACTTTGTCTGGGTGGCCTAAGGCTTAAAAGTGAAAATGAATAGAAAGTTCCTCTAGACTGTCTGATTCTTAGTAAAGCTTTATTAATACACATAGCTGTGTGCATGCAAATGTATTCACACACACATGCACACACACTCATACACAAAATTTTGCTTCATTTTTCTTCAGTTGCTCTCTCAAATGGATTATTTCTATCTACTCCCCAGAGAGGAAAATAAATAGGTTGATTAATAACAACAACAAAAATAATGGATATATAGCTTTAGTTTTCTACTGGTCAATATTTTATGTATTTTCCATAGATACTTATATATAAGTAAGTTTCTTATGTTCACTAACAAACTTTATTAGGGAAGTAATACATACCTGAGTTAAGCTATTTTTTTTTAACTGGGATGTTATATCAATAAAACATGCTGAGTTACATTTCAGTATTTTTATTATTTGTCAAAATTTTATATTTTCTTGGAGCAAGACAATAAAGTACAGCATTTTCTAATGTTGTCAAAATATACTAGAGGTGAGAGTACAATGATCTTTTACAAAAACAGGTATGAAGATGATAAAAATGTATATAATTCCTCTTGATGTATGATTATGTAATTATTTCAGAAACTTATATTAAAGAAGTCTGCTTCAGCCTTGTTTTAGTGTACACTATGGGATAACTGGAAGAATTTCATCATATTTTATAGAGAAAGAGAAGCGTATAAAATTTGATAACAGTTGCTAAAATGTCTATCTTTAAAACAAAATAGAAACAGATATTTGCTTTCAAAATAAATGAGTGCACAGGAAAACTACCACTTAAAAACTGCTTATTAAAAATATACCTCGACAGGGCTTCCCTGATGGCGCAGTGGTTGAGAATCCGCCTGCCGATGCAGGTAACACAGGTTCGTGCCCCGGTCCGGGAAGATCCCACATGCCGCGGAGCGGCTGGGCCTCCGGAGCCGTGGCTCCGCAATGGGAGAGGCCACAACAGTGAGAGGCCGGCGTACCACACACACTCTATATATATATATATATATATATATACCTCGACAAAGCAGTTCTCAAATCATGTATCCACACTAAATTATTATACCATTTGACAGCTTCCTCAGCTCACTTGGTCCACCCTCTTCTCACTTACTGACACCCCCCCAACTCTCTTTTACTTCTCATCATTTCTATTACACTATTGCAATATCTTTTTGCTTAGTTTCTGTGAACTCTGGCATTTTATTACTATATTAAATCCCAAATTCTAGGCAATATGTAATCTTCTTAACATATTAATTGGATTGACATGTTTATCTTATTATTATTATTATTATTATTGTCCAATTAAAGTGAGATGGTGTACAAGAGGTAAGCAGTTCGAGTCGCAGTAGGCTTAGGTGCCTTGAGAAGAATGATGCTGGTTTCTAGGAGAAATTAGGCAGAAAGAGTGATTTTCCACACACCTAAGTAATGTTAGTTATACTTTGTGCTTATAAATGATGTAACTATGGGAAAGTTCAGAAACATACAACTTCTTTGTGTAACATTTGGCACAAATTCAATTAGTAAAAGATTTGACAGCCTGCTAGTAAATCAGAGAATGCCTGCCTGTGGAGAACATAGATTTCTGGCATCTTTTATAAAGTTTCTATTTATTTTGTTTTCCCTTAATTATGTAGGAATTCCTGTGAGTATTGTTCAATTTCAAGGCTACTCTCCTTGTGGTGTAGGATGTAAAGAGCTTTCCCCCCACTCATCTTATATGCATACCTTGAAAATAATTTGTAGTTTAGCATTTTATAATTTCCAAAGTGCTACAATTCATAGTAGTCAGATAGATGTTGAGAGACAGTTTTATCAAAATGAACCTGGACAGACAATTCATAGCTTTGACGTTAATAAATGGTAGGGTCTCTAAAAAGTTCAACATAGGAATGATGTATCTATCTGACAATATTGCTAATATTTGAAAAAGATACTAAAATAAAAGTACTCTACAAATTGAAAATGCAATAAGTAAATGGATTATTTTAGTGAATTTTTCTCATTATTCCTGAGTATAGTTGGAATATAAAATACCTTTTCTGTTTTCACTGTAGGTTCCCTTATCAGAGCTTTATGTCTTCCTTTGAAATTTCAAGGATTTCCTTACAACACTCATCTTCCAAATGAAAATTTACTTATATTTTAATGTACCTATGGATTTAAAAGAGAAGATCCTTACATTCATAAGCATAAATAATTGCTTGTTTTGTAAGGTGTCTTAAATTTTTCATGTTCTTCTTATTCCAAATACACTTTTTTTTTTTTTTTTTTTTGCGGTACACGGGCCTCTCACTGTTGTGGCCTCTCCCGTTGTGGAGCACAGGCTCTGGACACGTAGGCTCAGCGGCCATGGCTCACGGGCCCAGCCGCTCCATGGCATGTGGGATCTTCCCGGACCGGGACATGAACCCGTGTCCCATGCATCAGCAGGCGGACTCTCAACCATTGCGCCACCAGGGAAGCCCCAAATACGCTTTTGAAATGGCACTCAGAAATTAAATTTCATTTAAAGTAAGAAGTATCATTTCTTATTCAGGTATTCTTAAAGCGTAAATATTTGAGCTATATACATACAGGAAACTTTCCAAGAAAAATATCTCTAGAAGATTTTTTTTCACTCTTTAAATCAAAGCAAAATTACATTTATTTTTTGCCTAATAGATTATATTTAACATTGTCTGAGAGCTCCCTGAATAGTTTACATAATAAAAAAAAAGCATTTTTAATATTTTATTTATTTGCCAAAATAATTCTTTGAGCTAGAGATTGTTAGTCTCATTTTTCAGGAAGGGAAATCAAGGTATTAAAAGTTTGAAGCAAGTTACAAAATAGACAGCTCATAAATTATTAGGTTTTCTTTTGAATTGAAATCTTTGTGACATCAAATAGTGTCTGTTGTGGACATATAATTTTATTTATTAGTCAAGCAGTTGTGAACTAAAGATGGAAGTGATGAGGCAAAGAAAATGTAAATTGAGCACGGGTGGGACCCATGAAGACAGATAGGAATCAGAATTTGCTCTCACTCTGAAGTCTTCAACATTGTTTATGGGGCGATTCACCGGAGAGGCTGGACCTTTCACCATGGATGTCATAACCCACATGGTTGCGTAGTCAAAGAAGCTGACAGAGGATATTCAGGAGGAGCTGGATTTGTAGCAGATATTCTCTCTCTTCCTCCCCACTAACCCCACAAAAAAATGTCCAGCAGATAACTGGCAACCTATGTTAACTAAATAGTTATCCTGTATCCTGTTCCTAATTGGAAGTGTAAAAGAATATGGCTTCTATTTCACTTCCACACATAACGTACCTTGTAAATACCTAAGTTTGGAAATATTGAGCAAAGGGAATACTGGAAAAATATAGTTCCATCTTAGCTATGTTGACACACTACAGATGTACCAAAGTCCAACTCTTGTCATCTGGTCCTCCATATATACCATTTCTAACAATGTTTAACTAACTTCCAAGTAAAGACACTAGAAAAGTCATACTTCTACCCAATATAATGCACCTTTTCTTCATATAACTAAAAATATGCATGTTTTGAAAGCTGTCTCAAAAATTTCCCCCCAAATCTATTTCTATAACTATCTTTGGGTTTTGCATTTTCTTCTAGGTAAGTCACATGTCCTTCTGATATTCTTTAACTTAAATATTGAGATTTAAGATTAACGATTAATAACACTTCTTACATTACGTGTCAGAGGAATGGAAGAAAATAAGAAAAAATGACCAATAATTACACTAGTATAACTGTATCTAATTCAAAACATGGAATATTCATTATTAATGGGGCAAAATGCATATTAGGCATTTACAGTAAGACCCCATAAAAATGCATGGGATTATAGGGTTGTTATTTAAAATATTTTGGTTTATCATCTATAACCCAAAGGTGAGTGAAGGTCTGGGAAGAATGTATTTGTAATTTTCACATTTATTTTATTTTTATTTAAACATATTTTTATATTTAAATTTATTTTGTTTGCTAAATTAAATACATAAATTTATGTTATGTTTTACTCTACTCTTCTGATAAGACAGGCTTCACTGTATTACATTTTTAAGAAAATAAATCAGCTTTTTACAATGCCAAAGTAGTAGTCAAGTAAACATTGATGATTAAATTGATTTGGAAGAAATGACTTACAATCTTCTTTCTAGTTTCACTCAGAAGAACAATCTTGAATATATTGTTTGATTAAGTAACCATAATTTTTAGTGAAGTACTAAGAGCACAATTCAATGTTTGCAAACATGTAAAGACTAATGAAACAATACAGCCATCAAAATGTAAGCATCACTTATTTAACAAAACCCTGAAAAAATTAAATCCAAAAGAATATACAAAATTAAAGAATATTGTGCTAAGAAATGGACTGAAGCAGATATTCAGGATTTCACAAGTAAACATGAATGTTTTATGAACTTATAAAATCATATTCTAGAACAGTAGAATATAAATTATGATTGATAGGTAAAGATGATAACTAGCTAGATGATGGATAGATAAAAGATAGATGTATATATGCTTAGCTAGATATAGAGAAACATATCCAGTTTGTGAAATATTACAGGAAGACTACATCAAATATATTTGTTTAAAATACTGGGTGATTCTGCAACAAAGAAGGTAGCTCAAGTATTACTTCCCAAAACCCCATTAACTTCATATCTTCAGAAACTAGTTGTGACATGGAAGACCCATTCATAGAGAAAAGGAAGTTGGCAAAGTATTTTTATTTGTAAGTTAGCTAATTTTCTTATTGCTAACATGATAATTTTGTTGTATATGTTTAATTTGAAGAATTTTGTTTTTAACTCGACCTACAATTTCAAATAATTCTGATGTGAATATAGCATGAAGCATTTCATTGTCAAATATGTAGATTGAGGTTTAAGGTTTTTTTTTTCATTCCAGTTTTATTGAGATATAATTGACATACAGCATTGTGTAAGTTTAACGTGCAGAGCATAATGACTTGACTTATATATGTTATGAAATGAATACCACAAGTTTAGTAAGCATCCATCATCTCATATAGATAAATATGTATAGATACAAAATAAGAGAAAAAATATAAATTTGTGATGGGAACTCAGTATTTACTCTCTTAACTTTCATATATGTCACACAGCAGTGTTAATTACATTTACCAGTTGTACATTGCATAATGTAATTATCTTATTACTGGAAGTTTGTTTTGACTACCTTCATTCAATTTCCTTCCCCCAATCTCTGCCTCTGGTAAATACAAATCTGATTTCTTTTTTCCATAAGTTTGTTTGTTTTTGAAGTATGATTGATCTACAACACTATGTTAATTTCTGGTAAACCACATAGTGATTTAATACATCTATACATTTCAAAATGATGACCACACTAAGTCTAGTTACAACATGTCACCATACAAAGATATTATATAATTATTGAATATATTCCCCACACTGTACATTTCATACTTGTGACATTTATTTTGCAACTGGAAGTTAGTACCTTTTAATCTTCCTCACCTATGTCTCTCTTCACACTAATCCTGTCTCTTCCTACATCCACCTGTAACTATTTCTCTTTAGTTGTTTGTTCATTTGTTTTGTTTTATAGATTTCACATGTAAATGAATCATACAGTATTTGTCTTTCTCTGACTTATTTCACTTAGCGCAATACCCTCTAGGTTTATCAATATTGCTACACATGGAAACATTTAATTATTTTTTATGTCTAAATAATATTTCTGTCTTTAAAATTTTTATTGGGGTATAGTTGCTTTACAATGTTATGCTGGTTTCTGCTGTACAGTGAAGTAAATCAGCTATATGTATAAATATAATATATCCCCTCTGTTTTGTATTTCCTTCCCATTTAGGTCACCATAGAGCATTAAGTAGAGTTCACTATGCAGCAGGTTCTCTTTATTATCTATTTTATACACATTAGTGTATGTATGTCAGTCCCAATATCACAATTCATCCCCCTCCTTCCCTCATTGGTGTCCATATATTTGCTCTCTATGTCTGTGTCTCTATTTCTGCCTTGCAAACAGGTTCATCTGTACCATTTTTCTAGATTCCACATATATGCATTAGTATATGATATTTATTTTTCTCTTTCTGACTTACTTCACTCTCTATGATAGTCTCTAGGTCCATCCACATCTCTACAAATGACCCAATTTCATTCCGTCTTATGGCTGAGTAATAGTCTACTGTATATATGTACTATATCTTTATCTATTCATCTGTCTATGGATATTTAGGTTGCTTCCATGACCTGGCTAAACACAACAACCCAAAATCTATGGGATGCAGCAAAAGCAGTTCTATGAAGGAAATTTATAACAATACAATCCTACCTCAAGGAAAAAGAAAAATCTCAAATAAACAACCTAACCTTACACTTAAAGAAATAGAGGGCTTCCCTGGTGGCGCAGTGGTTGAGAATCCGCCTGCCGATGCAGGGGACGAGGGTTCGTGCCCCGGTCTGCGAAGATCCCACATGCTGCGGAGCGGCTGGGCCCGTGAACCATGGCCACTGAGCCTGTGCGTCCGGAGCCTGTGCTCCGCCAAGGAAGAGGCCACAACAGTGAGAGGCCCGCGTACCGCAAAAAAAAAAAAAAAAAAGAAATAGAGAAAGAAGAAGAAGTACAACAACAAAAAACCCAAAGTAAGTAGAAAAAAAGAAATCATAAAGATCGGAGCAGAAATAAATGAAATAGAAAAGAAGAACACAAGAGCAAAGACCAATAAAACTAAAAGCTGGTTCTTTGAAAAGATAAACAAAATTGATAAACCTTTAGCCAGACTTAAGAAAAAGATGGAGAGAACTCAAATCAATAAAATTAGAAATGGAAAAGGAGAAGTTAACAACAGACACCACAGAAATACAAAGGATCATAAAAGACTACTACAAGCAACTATATGCCAATAAAATGGACAGCCTGGAAGAAACAGACAAATAATTATAAAGGTATAACCTTCCAAGACTGAACCAGGAAGAAAAAGAAACTGTGATTAAAAATCTTCCAACAGGGCTTCCCTGGTGGCACAGTGGTTGAGAGTCCACCTGCCGATGCAAAACAAAAAAACAAAAAAAAACTTCCAACAAACCAAAGTCCAAGACAAGGTGGATTCACAGGTGAATTCTATCAAACATTTAGAGAAGAGCTAATGCCCTTCCTTCTCAAACTCTTCCAAAAAATTACAGAGAAAGGAACACTCCCAAGCTATTCTACAAGGTCACCATCACCATGATACCAAAACCAAAGATATTATAAATAATATTTCATTATACATATGTACCACATCTTCTTTATCTATTTATCTATTGATGTGCACTTAGGTTACTTCCATATCTTGATTATTGTAAATAATGCTGCAGTAAACATAGGAGTGAATATATATATATATATATACATATTTTCAAATTAGTGTTTTCATTTTATTCAGATAAATATGCAGAAGTTGTACTGCTGGATTATATGGTAGTTCTATTTTTAATATTTTGAGGAATCTCCTACTGTTTTCCATAGTGACTGCACCAATTTACATTCTCACTGACAGTGCAGTTCATGAGGGTTCCCTTTTATCCACATCCTAACCAACACTTGTTATTTCTTATTTTTTTGTTAATGGCCATTCTGATATGTGTGAGGTGATATTGTGGTTTTGATTTGCATTTCCCTGATGGTTAGTGATGCTGAGCATCTCTTCATATGTCTGTCAACCATCTGCATGTTTTCTTTGGAAAAATGTCTATTTAGGTCCCCTGCCCATTTTTTGATTGGGTTGTTTGTTTATTTGAAGTTTATTTGTATATTTCTTTGTATATTTTGAATATTAATGTTTTATTGGATATATTGTTGGCAAATATCTTTTCCCATTCAGCAGGTGACCTTTTCGTATTGTTGATAGTTTCCTTCACTGTGCAAACACTTTTCAGTTTGATGTAGTCTCATTTGTTTATTTTTGGTTTTGTTTCCCTTCCCTCAGGTGGCATATTAAAAAACTATTGCTAAGATCAATGTCAAAGAGAATACTGCCTATATTTTCTTCTAGAATTCTTGTGGTTTCAGATCTTACACTTATTTTTCATAAATTTTGAGTTAATTTTTTATCTGGTGTGAGAATTTAATCTAGTTTGATTATTTTACATATAGCTGTACAGTATTCCCAACACCATTTTTGAACAGGCTGTCTCTTCCTTTTTGTATATTCTTCCCTTTTTCATCATAGATTAATTGCCCATATAAGTGTGGGCACATTTCTGGCTTGCTGTTTTGTTTTATTGATCTATGTTTCTTTTTTTGTGCCAGTACCACACTGTTTTGATGATATAGCTTTGTAGTACAGTTTGAAATCAGGGACCATGATAGCTTCAGCTTTCCTCTTTTTTCTTGATTGCTTTAGCTATTCAGGGTTTATTGTGTATTCATACAAATTTTAGAAGTATTTGTTCTAGTTCTGTGAAAAATGCCATTGATATTGTGATAGGGATTGCAGTGAATCTGTAGATTGCTTTGGGTAGTATGGTCATTTTAATTATATTAATTTTTCCAGTCTATGAACACAGTACATCTTTCCAACTGTTTGTGTTGTCTTCAGTTTCTTCCATCAGCATCTTATATTTTCCAAGTACAAGTGTTTTATGTCTTTACTTAAATTTTTCCTATGTATTTTATTCTTTCTTGATGTTACTGTAAATAGAATTATTTTCTTAATTTATTTTTCTGATCTTTCATTGTTATTGTATAGAAATGCAACAGATTTCTGTATATTAATTTTGTACCTGCAACTTTACCAAATTCACTGATAAATTCTAGCAGTATTTTTGCTGGTGCTTCAGGATTTTTGTATAGTTTCATGTCATTCACATTGTACATTTCTATAAATTTGTCCATTTTTTCTAGGTTGTCCACTTCATTGGCATATAGTTTTTCATAGTAATCTCTTAAAAGCTTTTGTATTTCTGTGGTGTTGGTTGTAATTTATTTTCTCATTTCCAATCTTACTTATTTAGATCTTCTCTTTTTTTCTTTTTTTTTGATGACCCTGGCTAAAGGTTTATCAATTCTATTTATCTTTTCAAAGAACCAGCTTTTAGTTTCATTTATCTTTTCTACAGTTATTTTAGTCTCTAAATCTTTTATTTCTGCTCTGATCTTTACTTCTTTCCTCCTACTAACTTTAGGTTTCCTTTGTTCTTTTTCTAGTATTTAGATGTATTATCCACATGCCATGGAGCGGCGGGGCCCATGAGCCATGGCCACTAGGCCTGTGCCTCCGGAGCCTGTGTTCTGCAATGGGAGAGGCCACAACAGTGAGAGGCCCACATACTACAAAAAAAAACAAAACAAAAAAACAAAAAAACAAAAAAAAACTTCCAACAAACCAAAGTCCAAGACAAGGTGGATTCACAGGTGAATTCTATCAAACATTTAGAGAAGAGCTAATGCCCTTCCTTCTCAAACTCTTCCAAAAAATTACAGAGAAAGGAACACTCCCAAGCTATTCTACAAGGTCACCATCACCATGATACCAAAACCAGACAAAGACGTCACAAAGAAAGAAAACTACGTCCAATATCACTGATGAACATAGATGCAAAAATCCTCAACAAAATACTAGCAATCAGATTCCACCAGCACATTAAAAGGATCATACACCATGATCAAGTGGGGCTTATCCAAGGAATGCAAGAAATCTTCAATATACACAAACCAATCAATGTAATAAACCATATTAGAAAATTGAAGGAGAAAAACCATATGATCATCTCAATAGAGGCAGAAAAACCTTTCAACAAAATTCAACACCCATTTGTGAAAAAAACCCTCCAGAAAGTAGGCATAGAGGGAACTTACCTCAACATAATAAAGGCCATATATGACAAACCCACAGCCAACATCATTCTCAAGGGTGAAAAACTGAAATAATTTCCTCTAAAATCAGGAACAAGACAAGGATGTCCACTCTCACCACTATTTTTTTTTAAATTTTATTTATTTATTTATGGCTGTGTTGGGTCTTCGTTTCTGTGCGAGGGCTTTCTCTAGTTGCGGCAAGCGGGGGCCACTCTTCATCGCTGTGCGCGGGCCTCTCACTATCGCGGCCTCTCTTGTTGCGGAGCACAGGCTCCAGACGCGCAGGCTCAGTAATTGAGAATACTGCCTATATTTTCTTCTAGAATTCTTGTGGTTTCAGATCTTACACTTATTTTTCATAAATTTTGAGTTAATTTTTTATCTGGTGTGAGAATTTAATCTAGTTTGATTATTTTACATATAGCTGTACAGTATTCCCAACACCATTTTTGAACAGGCTGTCTCTTCCTTTTTGTATATTCTTCCCTTTTTCATCATAGATTAATTGCCCATATAAGTGTGGGCACATTTCTGGCTTGCTGTTTTGTTTTATTGATCTATGTTTCTTTTTTTGTGCCAGTACCACACTGTTTTGATGATATAGCTTTGTAGTACAGTTTGAAATCAGGGACCATGATAGCTTCAGCTTTCCTCTTTTTTCTTGATTGCTTTAGCTATTCAGGGTTTATTGTGTATTCATACAAATTTTAGAAGTATTTGTTCTAGTTCTGTGAAAAATGCCATTGATATTGTGATAGGGATTGCAGTGAATCTGTAGATTGCTTTGGGTAGTATGGTCATTTTAATTATATTAATTTTTCCAGTCTATGAACACAGTACATCTTTCCAACTGTTTGTGTTGTCTTCAGTTTCTTCCATCAGCATCTTATATTTTCCAAGTACAAGTGTTTTATGTCTTTACTTAAATTTTTCCTATGTATTTTATTCTTTCTTGATGTTACTGTAAATAGAATTATTTTCTTAATTTATTTTTCTGATCTTTCATTGTTATTGTATAGAAATGCAACAGATTTCTGTATATTAATTTTGTACCTGCAACTTTACCAAATTCACTGATAAATTCTAGCAGTATTTTTGCTGGTGCTTCAGGATTTTTGTATAGTTTCATGTCATTCACATTGTACATTTCTATAAATTTGTCCATTTTTTCTAGGTTGTCCACTTCATTGGCATATAGTTTTTCATAGTAATCTCTTAAAAGCTTTTGTATTTCTGTGGTGTTGGTTGTAATTTCTTTTCTCATTTCCAATCTTACTTATTTAGATCTTCTCTTTTTTTCTTTTTTTTTGATGACCCTGGCTAAAGGTTTATCAATTCTATTTATCTTTTCAAAGAACCAGCTTTTAGTTTCATTTATCTTTTCTACAGTTATTTTAGTCTCTAAATCTTTTATTTCTGCTCTGATCTTTACTTCTTTCCTCCTACTAACTTTAGGTTTCCTTTGTTCTTTTTCTAGTATTTAGATGTATTATTTATTTTATTTATTTGAGACTTTTGTTGTTTCCTGATGTAGGTTTGCATTGCATAAACTTGCCTCTTAGAATTGCTTTTGTTGTGTCGCATAGATTTTTGGATCCTTGTGTTTTGGGTTTTTTTTTTTTTTTTGCGGTACGTGAGCCTCTCACTGTTGTGGCCTCTCCCGCTGCAGAGCACAGGCTCTGGACATGCAGGCTCAGCGGCCATGGCTCAGAGGCCCAGTCGCTCCATGGCATGTGGGATCTTCCTGGACCGGGGCATGAACCCATATCCCCTGCATCGGCAGGCGGACTCTCAACCACTGCGCCACCAGTGAAGCCAGATCCTTGTGTTTTTATTTTCACTTGTTTCTAGGTATTTTTTGATTTCCAATTTGATTTCTTCAGTGACCCATTTGTTGTTCAGTAGCATATTGTTTAGCCTCCATGTGTTTGTGTTCTAGTTTCATAGCATTGTGGTCAGAAATATGTTAATTTTTAAAATCTTCTGAAGTTTACTGATTTTTTTTGTGGTCTAGCAAGTAAACTATCATGGGCAATGTTCCATGTGCACTTGAAGAAAATGTGTACTCTTCTGCTTTTGGATGGAATGTTAGGGATATATCTATTAAGTTCATCAGGTGTTATGTGCCATTTAAGCTAGTGTTTCCTTATTATTGATATTCTATCTGGATGATCTATCCATTCACGTAAGTGGGGTGTTAAAGTCTCCTACTATTATTGTGTTATTGTAAATTTCTCTCTTTATGTCTATTATATTTGCTTTATGTATTAAGGTGCTCCTATATGGGGTACACTGAAGTTTAAATTGTTATTAAAATATACTGTTTGTTCCTAAATTTAGGAGATTTTATTTGACCCATTCAAAATAGTCTGATATAAAAATTAACTAAACTGAACAGTTTACTTAATAATATAATTTTAAAAAGATGAGATACACAAAGCCAAATGCATTACATTAAACACCATTCTCCTTATTATGTAATAATATAGAAGCTTTAATAAATGATAATTATTGCATATTGATATATTATTGTTATTGAAAGGAACACTGTTGAGAAAAACGGTTGAACTCTGTATTTCTGCAAGATATCAATTATATCTCAACTTCATAGAATGGATAGCCATACTTGCCTATTTATCTAATATTTTCAACATTTAATGATTGTAATACTGCTTACAAAAAAGGAATGCACATTTTTCTAAAGATCAGATCATTTTAAGGGGCAAAAACTGAGTTCTGAGGAATGGTGATTCTACAGATGTTAGGACGTGTTCTGTAAATTGTCACTAATTATCAGTGAAGTTTGTGATGATTTTTTTTTTTTTTTTTTTTTTTGTGGTATGCAGGCCTCTCACTGTTGTGGCCTCTCCCATTGCAGAGCACAGGCTGCTCCGGACGTTCAGGATCAGTGGCCATGGCTCATGGGCCTAGCTGCTCCACGGCATGAGGGATCTTCCCAGACCGGGACACGAACCCATGTCCCCTGCATCGGCAGGCGGACTCTCAACCACTGTGCCACCAGGGAAGCCCTGTGATGATATTTATATTGCATTTATGTAATTGGTTATAACCAAACACCTTACACTTTAATAAAATTATTTTTCTACAAAATATAAATGATATATTTTTATTTTTCAAAAAAGAAGATAAAAAGAATACTCTGAATATAGTTTTTTAACATTATTTTTAAACTTAGCAATAATTTTATAGGATGCATTGTTGGAACTGGTTATGAATGAAGGATTGATGCTACATTTTCTTACATTTTGAAAATATAACATTACCTCTTTTGGGAAAAAATAGTTTGGCATATGTTTATTGAGGTTGATAAAATTGATTAAAATATTTGGTTCACTTGTTGTCTTTATATCTCTTTGAGACATTGTTTTTAATGAGACAGTGTTTTTATGACACTGTTTTATCCTTATTAAAACAAAAGAGATAAACTGTTTAGTGATATAGTATCCCTTACAAATAGTGCTGTCATGAATCCAGCATGTATTTATTAAGTCAATAAACATGAAGCAAGTTCATTTGTCACATTAAACACATTTAAATATATAAAAAGCATTCATGGAGGGGGGCATATTTGAGATTAATATGTCGCTCTTTCATACTGTTTTGTTTACTTAAATAGCAGAAAAACAAGCAATATGAATACAACAGAAATTTAGAATTTTAACTATCTCTGCATGCAATTTCAGTGATCAGGTACTAATGATCAGGTGTTAATGTACAATTTTTGTAATTTTTTCATATTATATTTGTTCTAATTTTATTTACTGAAATAAAATGTTATGTATGTAAAATTAAATGTTTTGGGGTTTTTTGTCTTTTTATTTCATCTTCTAAAACATTCTGTTGTCATTGAATTTTATAAAAATATTGGTATTGAGGTGACTATAGTGGTGGTGGTAAAAAGGGAGAACTGGCCTTTCATACAGATAGCTTGACGACACTGATTTAGTTTAAAGATACCGATGGTCTACAGTTCTGTTAGGGAAACTTTGAGAAAAAGCGAATACATCAAAGACAGCTTCCTAAAGTGTAATTAACTAGAAATTGTGATTGATAGGTTATGAGTGAGGACAAAATAAGAAAACGATTGTCAATGATGCCTCATGTTTCTGTTTTGGACAATAACAACCAGTAGTGTGCTGATAAATATTTAACAACCATTTCTCCAAAGAGGAGAGAGAAAAAAGAAAAACTGATTCGGGGCTTTTGCCAATTTCTATCATATTAATATATCAACTGTGGTTGACTTCAAGCCACCAACACATTTTCATTAACTGTGGAATTGGGAATAAATGCACACGATTGGTTACATGATCCAGTGCAAGCACAGCACTGATTGATGTTGTGTCATTACAAAAATATATAAACCCAGAAGATTAATGTTTTTTTAAAAAACAGCCATAAGTTTATTTTGGATTATTATATATGTGTAGTATCATTGTATTATTCAAGAATCTAGCACTCAGAAGTGAGTTCTGGTACAAAGATATAAATCTATACAGAAATTATCTTTGAAGTCACTGCAGTATTTAAGATTATTATGGAAAACTTGTAAAATGATGAGATACAAGAGCAGAAAAAAAGGAATGTTTAAGAGAAAGCACAGAAATAGAGGGTCACAACTGATAATATAACAAGACGTCTAGAGAGTAAGCAAATTAGGAGAGTGTTTATTCCCATACTCCAAGTGAACACAGTATTTCAATAAGGAGAGAATGGGTTGTCTATTGTAGGAAATGATGGATAAGGTATAAGTCAGTTGGCAACAAATATCTCATCCTACGTGCTCTTCGTGATAGAAATCTGACTGTAATATTTATAGGAATAAATAAAATATTAGATACTGAAGATGGAAGAATGGAGTGGTTACGTACTATTTTGTCTAATGTCTGCCCAAGGTACAAAAAAGGATGAGTCAGTTGATAGAGGAGAACAAGCAGAACAAGGAGCTTAGAGAGTTCTTTTTGAATGGTTATTCATATTTGAATCTTGAGAAGGAAATATTCAGATGAAGTAGATGATAAACTTAAAGAAAGGCTCATGAGAGATTTTAATCCTTAACTTAAGTGGAAGAATTTATTTTAGATAAGAGTGGAATGCTTGAAATGAGAGATGAGGATGAGGACAGATACAAATAACCATAAGAGTAATGATTGGTTTGACACCAGTTTCTAGCTTTGAGGTTATAATTTTGGTATACAACTTGGATATAAACTTTCAAATCAAAGAATTCTGTTATTTATTCTGTCTCTAATACTTAGTAGAGGGCATGGAAAAAACCAGAAAATTTTACTAAAGTAATAACTAAAGGGATGGACATAGATGGAACATCATGGAAATCGAGCTTAAACTCACTAGGACAACTAATGACAAAACATTCAGAGCATATAGATTCAGCATCTACTCACTGTCTTGAAGCAGATAAAGTGGTTGTAGTGAGCAGGAGGGGTCCACACATGTATCACATACATACTGGTAACACATACTTTTCCCCTATTATACCTGTTTCAGTGTATGAGATGTATCGAAGAAAGATTCAATGGTAAAATAATCTTTGTACTGGATCCAGAGAGGATAGGAACTGACTCTTAAGTAGTAAAAGTGAATGGAGAAAATAGAGGCAATATGGCAACTGTTAAGAAAGTGACAAGAAAGCAGTGATTTCATTGAGATATGGACAAATGTGTGGCTCAGGTAGAGTAGAATATTAGCAGGCATTTGTGAGCTCAGGAACTGTTGGATTTTCAGTTGTAAAATTAAGGAATTTAACGTCTGCTAAGGTTAGGTGTCAAGGCAGCATTGACAAAGAAAAAGAATAGTAGCCTGCAGTTGTAAAAACAGTGTAATTCTGGCCATTTTCGAAATTCTGCAAAACAGTGGAGCTCTAGGAAAACAGAAAATGAATAGTGAAATAAGCACACACTATGCACATGCTCACTTTAAGAAAAAATATGTTCAAGATTTGTTCAAGTGTTTTTCACAAAAAGAATCCCTTGGGGTTTGGTATTTAATTAACACAATCTACCTATGTATTCTCTTCAATTAAAAATATTTACATTTAAAATGTATTATTTCCTGATATTTAAAGGGCTGTAACTGGTGTTAGTTTCACATTGCAGAGAGTTTCAGGAGTGCCAGGAGAGGAAAATATGACACCTGGCCACACTTCTTCACAATCATCACATGAGGGAAAATCTGCACATATTAGGAGATGGTCCTAATAGGAGACTGATCCAACATAGAATGGAGTAGAATGTTATCAATACAGGGATAATTTAATAAACTTGATTGATTGTCTTTCTGAACAATAATCTACTCTCTCAAGCAAACTTCAATTAACTATATAACTACATTTTGTGTCGCAGAAATGTTTTGGTTACCTTTGTAGATTTCCTTTAAGTTTAACATGCTATTATTGTTGGGCAGACACTGGATTTTGATGGATAAATGTAAGTCATTTTCTTTGAAAATATACAGCTACAAAGAAATAAAGTTAAATGAATACAATCAATAAATCAGTATGTAGAAATTCTTAATACTTTGGAATGCGGGGGTGCATTATCAAGTTCTTAGAAGTAGGTGGAGACTAGTAAATTGATCTTATAAACATATTTAGAATCCAAATAATTTTGGCTACTGACTGAGCTGAAATCAAACTTTAAAGCACATTATTTGTCCCAGTTGAGAATGTTATTTTGTTGTTACTTGGATTTATGTTGTGAATGATGAGTACAATTCCAACATGGAACATAGGAAACATTTGTTTCTCAGAAAGACAAATTATAACAACATGTAGGAGATTGAAATGAAACTAATAACATTACAGGATCCATAAAATTTATGAACATCACAAAGCATATACAATGTAAATGTAAAACAATGTAAAAGGGAAAAAGAAAAAGAAGAATACAAATAATCATTAAAAATTCTAAATTGAACAGCAGAAATAAAAATGTAAACCATAAACATGAAATAGTAAAATTGCTGCAGTGAACAATTGCAAATTGGAATTGATCTCTTGGAATGCAAATGAATAAGAGAAAGAAAGAAAGAAAGAAAGAAAGAAAGAAAGAAAGAAAGAAAGAGAAAAAGGAAGAGAGAAAGAAAGAAAGAAAGAAAGAAAGAAAGAAAGAAAGAAAGAAAGAAAGAAAGAGAAAAAGGAAGAGAGAAAGAAAGAAAGGAAGGAAGGAAGAGAAAGAAAGAAAGGGAGACAGAGAGAGAGAGGGAGGAAGGAAAGAAGGAAGAAAGAAAGAGAAATGAAAGCATGTGGATTTATTTGGAGAGTAGAGAAATATTATTCAGCCTACTAATAATTGAGTTCATAAAGAAAACACATTATAATTGGAATATTCATGATAATAAAAAAATAAGGAGGAAAAAATGATTGTTAAAATTTTTTCTAAAATATCTTTACATACATTGTAAAGATCACATTTCTTAATCAAAATTACAACATATGTTTTTAAAACATGGTAGAAATATTCTAAATATTATCTAGAAAAATAAATTTACTTAAATGTCAAATATATCTTGATACAGAATTGTTATGATAGCAAATCTATGCTGATATTAACTTATAATAGTTCTTCACACATAAAATAACTTAATGTATATTAATTGAATGTTGAAATAAATATTTGTTTAAAGATAAAAAATAATTTTAAAATAATATCACAATATAGAGAAGATTTAAGTATAGAATATAACAATTTCATAATAAAACATGATACCTTAAGTGGTACCACAGAGTAAATCTCTGCACTAAGCAAAGAATTTTTGTGTGAAAACCAGCAATTTTAGAAAACACAAATCGACTAGCTTTCCATTACACAGTAAAGCAAACTAAATTCCTTACAAGACTGTGTTTGCTGAAGGTATATTTAAGTTTAATTTTCCTCTCTCAACTTCTTGCTAGGTGAATTAAATTGCAAGTGAACTGTGTGTGTGTGTGTGTGTTTGTGCATGTGTGTGTGAACACCCGCATTAGAAGTGGTCTGTGTTTAATGTGATGGTAAGGTGGGATTATGTGATCGTATCCAGAAGCATGAAGACCTCTCAAATACATGTAAGGCTCTTGAAATCCAAGGAGGCTCTGCAGTTACTTGGCCTACTGAGTGGCTTCTATGAAGCCTTGTGATGGTGCTGGCAGGACACAGATCGTAGTTTTGAGAGCAGACTAACCTAGGTCTCAGTCAGATCCTGGGGTGAGGACCTTGAGAGACATACCCAGCTGTGTTGAATGAGTCCTTGCATTAAACAAGAAGAAATGGTTTCAATCCATGAGATCTTTATTGCTGTGAGGGAATCCATTGACAGTGATCCACTTAATGAGCTCTTTTTATTTTTGGTCTTTAATTGTCAGCAAACCAGCACAGCCATGGCTTTTATTGGTCACAACCTCCCAGCAATAGTGTGGAAAAGATTAAAATTTGATTAAATTAGATGTGTAAATTAAAGAAGGGAAACTAAATTCAGCAAATATAACAGTTTCTATTGAGTCAAAATCAATGGAATGAGTAGAATATATTTTTACAGTTAATGAGATATACTAAGTGACAGGGCCGTAATACATTTTAAAAAGTCAGCAAATGGAGAAGGTATTTTTGTTGGAAAAAAGGTAACGTCCGGTGTGTAAAGTTCAAAAGATAGTCACATGATTGTTCATATCAGTTTTCTTCATAGTTATCAAACATTGGAAGCAAACAAGATGTCCTTGAATACATGAATGAATAAACAATCCAGGAAACTGACTTCAAAATTTTAAGTGCATTCTTCCCCAAAAAGAAGAAAACATTTAAACTATATTAGTAAAAATAGCAGTGTGACAGAGACGAAGTTGAACTTAAAGTAAATTTAATCATTATCTGATTTTTCAACATCTTTAAAAATTGAAGTATTAAGCATATGGTGAGAATAGAAATCAATGAATAAATAACAAATATTAATTAAAAATGATAATGCATTAATGCAATGGCAAAAAAGAAAATATATAACTAACCCAAATGAATTAATATATAAGATAGTTCTTTATAATATTCAATAAAGTTTATGAAGCTTTATCTAACCTAATAAGGAAAAAAGGAGAAATCACAAATACATAAAATAAGAATTGTTATGATGACTAGCCACAAAGAAATGACTAATATATATATACAGTTTGAAAATAACTCTGAACAATTTTGTACATTTGCACTTTTGTCAGCTCTATTTATGCAAATAAAATGCATATAAAATAAAAATTTAATAGAAATATTTATCAAAAATGACCCAGAAATATATATCCAATAAACTGACATACATAATGAAAATAAAAATAATTAAGCTGTAAAGAATTGTTCTTGTCCAAAGCCATGAGTCATTGAAGGGTGAAATCTACTTTTTAAAGGGCAGATATCTTCACACTATTAAATTTTCCATATATTTAAAACAGAAGAAAGATTTCCAAATTCTTTCATGAAGTAATATTATATTAATACCCACTCCTGAGACAGAATTTTAAAAGAAAATAAAAATCACAATCAATATTGATTTAAAAATCTTAAAAAAAAATCACAATCCAGAATTACATTAACAGCACATGATAGGTAGAGTTACTCAAACCCCACATTATGCAATTCTGGTTCATTATTATGAAACCTATGAATTTAAATGAAAATTCTGATAGATTTAAGAGATACAATTATGTGAACAAATTGCTCAATGCTAAAAAGAATTTCAAAATGTAACGCAACATTTTGACGAAACCACTCAATAAAATAAAAATTAATAGTCAGTTAATAGTTAACAGTATATAAATCAATATTGATCTAATATAACCATCTAACCTAATAAAATATAAAGTAAACAGTCCAACTATAGTCAGTAAAAGGTAAAAATTAATATTCTAATAGAGAGAATTATAGCTAAAACATTTTGGAACTAATACCATGATTTGCAGATGGCAGATGATGTAATTGTATGCCTAAAAAACAAGAATAATCAAATCAAAATTACTAAAATCAATGAGAATTGAAAAAATAGAAAATAAAATTAATATATAAATCAACAGAATCAATTTTAATAAAGAGTTAAAATATAATGTGAAAGAAGGCTTCGTTTAAAATAATAAGACATGTCTTGGAATAAAATAAAAAGGAATGTAGACAAAAATATGATTATTTAAAATTAAAAGAAATGGAAAGACACATAAAATAACTTGATGATGTGAAACTCAGAAAGCAAGTTGTAATGTGGTAACACCAAGGAAAAATAATTAGCAAAATAAATGAACTGAGAGTTCACACAAAAACAAAACAAATGGCCCTTAAATATATGAAAATATGTACAACCCCACTGAAGATGACATAAATATGAATTAAAAGCATACTGGCATCGTTCCTAACATTTCAAACTATTAAATACTAGACAGCACTCTGTTGACAGAAAAATGTCTACAACAGTCTGTGGTGAACAGGTGTTAGCCTATATTAGTGATGGAACTGCAAACTGAAAAACATTTTGAGGAGATAAATATCAAGTTTTCCATTTGACCCAGAAATCCCACTTTGGGGACTAAATTCTAAATATGTAAATAAATGGTACACTTTTTAAAAACATGTAAAATGTTTGCAATTTTGAGCATTGTTTATGATGGCAAAATGAAAACAATATGAAAGTCCATCTATGGGTGGCTCATTAGAAAATATGTATGCCCACAAAATATATATGCAGCTGTAAAAAATATTGAGAAATTTCAATTTAATAGAATCCTTATGTTAGTATAGAATGATTTCAATATTATGATGTTACAAAATTTTAAGATGCAGAAACTAAATCAGAAATGTTAGGAAATGATAATATATATTCATATGTAATACTATAAAAGAAAAAACAAATGAACAAAAAACAATAAAGGTGATACCGGATATGAAGGCTTTGGATGTGAATAATTTGAGGGAATATCTTTTTATATAATTTTAATTTTTGAGCATAATGAATATATTTTATCATCAGGAGAATAATTTACATTGTAAGGCATTAAAACTTAAATAAGTATTTTTAAAACTTCAATAAATAAGCTGACAAATTAAATGTACAGTGCTATAAACTGTATCATTCAAAACCCTCATAAAAGGAAATTCTTTTTCAATACAAAATAATGTAACAAATAAATTTTAAAAATATAAACGTAATGGTGACATATTTTGAATTTCTAATATGTGAATAATATGAGTACCTGAAGGACATGCAGGAACAGATGGAAGAGAAGCAATTAACAAATAAAAAATAGATATAAACATTCTTTGGCTGAACAATCACTTGGAGCTACATATTGAAATGGCATGAGTGTCAAGTCAGGCTAATGAATGAGACACAAAATTAAAATTAATATGTGTGACCTCAAAAGGGAGGGTATTTCTTTTACCACATTTACATCAAAGAAAACAGTTCACAAAACAAAGAAAAGCAGTTAATGTAATACTTTTCAACTGCAACAGGGGAGAATAGTTAATATCAGAAATAACTTTATAAAATGTGTGCAGAAAAAGGTCAATAAATCAAAAATCCTATACACAGCAAATATATATTTTATACAGTATTTAAAAGAAAGGCATTATTGGACATACCAAGATTCTGTGACTGAATTATCTATTTACCACATCTATGGAAAGTTTACAAGAAAAACTGTATAAAGTAAAATTAAAAAGACAAAAAGATCACAAGAGAAAATAAGTAGTTTATTGGTTCAATAAGTAGTTTATTGGTTCACAATAAATTATGTACCAAGAAAATGCATGTTTAATTAGAAGGGCTGATGGCAGCTATAGCACTCTGAATATCTGTTAAGAAAACATACTTGAAAAAAAAATCATCATAAAGGAAAAGTTAGTGATAGCGTATAAATAATATTGCAAATGATCCAGAAACATATCTCTGCATTTGGGTTAAAAGTAGAAAAGCAATTTTAGTCATTAAATTTTTAGGTAGTGAAAATAATGGATTAAATAGGATGTTTTGATAAGAATTAAAATTGGATCAAAGTATCCAACAGCAGTTAAAAATGTAAAAATCATAATTTCTAGGCTTAAAAATTATGATAAAGAATATAAATTAGTTATTAATATTTATGCTTCAAAATATATAAACCAATAAATTAATTAATTAATTTGTGCAAAATTGATAAAAGGAAGCATAATTAAATATTTCTTAGTCTGATACTTAGAGGGAATAGAATACTATGGTTCATACTGAAACCAAAATAATTAATAATTTTATTAATATACATTTAATATTTCTGTTTAGTCTGTAATATTATAAAGTATACCAGCAACTTAAATGACAAGAAGCATTCATATATAATGTATTTGAATCAATTCAAAAAGAGCTATTGAGACTGATTTACTACAGAAACCTGTGGATAAAGGAAAGAAGAGCTTCATCAGAATGTTTGTGGTGAAGAATTCCCCCACACCCTGGCAATGACAGCTAACAGAGGGCTTTAAGATGATCACTTACAATATATGAAAAAAGGAGACTGATATTTACCTATCAAATTTTGATTAAGCAGTGGACTGAATGAGTTTCATCATGTGGCTCAGGTCTATGTGAATAATGGGGAAGAGAATTGGAGTTATTGTGGTGGTAGATGGTGGTGGCTATAGGGTTTCCTGATGGTAAAGTGCCCTGGAATCTTACCACCTGGCCTACCAAAGATAGGTCTTCCCTATTGCAAAGTGTCTGATATTAAGTCCTATTAGAATTTGAAGAGTGTGACCCATTAGCAAAGGGAATAATACCAGCAAGAAATTCTAGGGAAAAATTTTTGTGGTAGAGGTAAAAGTCTTTTTGGCGACTGATGCCCAACATTAGATAATTGTGCTACTATAATTGTATTTACAGTGTTCCTTAATAGCAAATACATGTACCCCACCTGTGAATCAACAGATATAGATGTCTGAAGTCAGAGTGAATAGGTGGCCAAAGTAAGCCAGACATTCGGGAATAACCAACCAAGAATTTCTACAATCGAGGAAAGTTTAGTAAATATATATTTGCCTTGTTTTTTTACCTCTTTTTTTATTTTCCAGTCTTCTCAGGAGAATAGTAATACCTTGAAAAAAGGAAACAGGAGCATTTTTGAATCAAAAACATATCACTTATTGTCACTTCAAAGCACTGGAGTAAGTAAGAGAAAGAGTAAAAATGGAAGTCATACACCTGCCTCACTTTAAGTTCCTGGAGATATTTTCTTTCCACTGCACAGAAAATAAGATGAAAAAATGAAATGTAATGAGAAAGATGGACTTTTCATTTAAAAAGTAAGAACTGAAAACTATAAAATTTTCCATATTTTTTAAGGACCTACAAATGTTTCATATAGTATAAGTTTAACACAGATTACAGAAAAAGAAAATCATATCTTATTTGCACTTTTCTTTGTTGAGTCTATACTTAGACATTGGCACTGGGTATTGATGAATAACTAAAGGCTCTCCTGGACTCAGGTTACCATCTCCTTCCACTTTATGAGAAGGTACCATATATGGTAGGAGAGGTAGCTATCCTGCATTTGGATGAGGACTAAAATTTGCTTGCCTCTAAGATATTTGTTAAGTCTATATAGTTGATAGTAATCCCTCAAAATAAACACTGAAATAGCTTTGGATTAAACAACACTGTACCAGTAAATATGGAAAACAACTGGCAGCTTTAGCAAGCATGATTTACAAAGTCTTTGTCTCTACAGTTTTAAGCAGCCAGAAATACATTTTACTCTGAAAGTTACAGGAAAGACTTTTTTTTTTGGTCAGATGAAGCAAGTCAAGAATTTTCACTGAGGATGAGGCAATCAGTTGTAATGTGTTTATAACCTATGTAACCTTACACAATCTATTCATATTCCCTAAATCCTCAACTTGTCCAGGTCTTAAACAAGGATAATATGTTGGAAACTTCTAAAGTACTTTCTCTTTTTAATTCACTGGAATTTTAAGAACAATTATTTGAAGAAGCAAAGGGAAGAAATCATATATGACATTATAACAAACTGAAATCACTCTTTATAATTTTATTATATGTCAGCATTAGGATTTACAAAAGAGGAGACTTTATTTTATCTGCTTGGGTTTTTGCAAAGTACCAAATTATAGACTACTCACCAAAGAGCTTAGTCACAGTTTCATCCTATCTGTGACCCAGAACATTACAACAGCTTGTGCAGCATACAAGGGCAAGAAAGGATAAACATCGTTTTCAATTATATAACAATAAATGAACCATAGCTGATCAGCATTATGATGGGATATGTCTTGAGAGAATTTATTTAGTCAGTTAGTCATTTAGGTGGATTTGCACAGGGTAAATTCTTTGGGCATATGGGCAGTATGTGTTCAAGGACTCCCTGTAGCATTGAGATGACACATTATTATAAAATATAGTGTACCATCTCTGTTATGATGGTGATTCTTATGAGAAAAATAAATCTATGCTTTTTATATACACAAATTTCCTGGGACTAAAACAACATAACAAAAAATGTGATGTGGAAATTGTCTAAGGATATTTTTGTAACTATGAAAAGTAGTGAATTAGAATGAAATTTGATTGAGAATGGCATGCACTGAAAGTGTTTATAACCTATGTAACCTTACACAATCTATTCATATTCCCTAAATCCTCAACTTGTCCGGGTCTTAAACAAGGATAATATGTTGGAAACTTCTAAAGTACTTTCTCTTTTTAATTCACTGGAATTTTAAGTACAATTATTTGAAGAAGCAAAGGGAAGAAATCATATATGACATTATAACAAACTGAAATCACTCTTTATAATTTTATTATATGTCAGCATTAGGATTTACAAAAGAGGAGACTTTATTTTATCTGCTTGGGTTTTTGCAAAGTACCAAATTATAGACTACTCACCAAAGAGCTTAGTCACAGTTTCATCCTATCTGTGACCCAGAACATTACAACAGCTTGTGCAGCATACAAGGGCAAGAAAGGATAAACATCGTTTTCAATTATATAACAATAAATGAACCATAGCTGATCAGCATTATGATGGGATATGTCTTGAGAGAATTTATTTAGTCAGTTAGTCATTTAGGTGGATTTGCACAGGGTAAATTCTTTGGGCATATGGGCAGTATGTGTTCAAGGACTCCCTGTAGCATTGAGATGACACATTATTATAAAATATAGTGTACCATCTCTGTTATGATGGTGATTCTTATGAGAAAAATAAATCTATGCTTTTTATATACACAAATTTCCTGGGACTAAAACAACATAACAAAAAATGTGATGTGGAAATTGTCTAAGGATATTTTTGTAACTATGAAAAGTAGTGAATTAGAATGAAATTTGATTGAGAATGGCATGCACTGTTTAAAAATATATATATATTTTGTCTTTAATTTACCAGATTCCTGATTTTTTGTGTGTGTCATCAGTTTACTTTATTTCAAACCTGAAGGTCTAATTGACAATCTAAATTAGGTGTTTTCTTATTCACATTGGAAATTCAGAAAAAATATCCAGAACTAAGTGTCTTAACTCATTCTTTCAAGAATATTCACTGAGTAATACTGCCAAGCCTTGCACTGGGTACTGATACACATATATTTCCTTTCTAAAATATTATGTTTTCTTAACATGGGGGTATTCAACTAATATAATAAATAAATAACAATCAATTAAATAAATCTATATTATGTCTTAAAAAAAATAGTTCCAGAATAATTACAGAAATTCCCAACAAATTTTTTCACTGACCAAGAACAGTGGAAGGAAGAGAGACCACACATGCTCATACCATCTTAGGGAAATAGCAGGTTTGAAGAAAATAAGCATACAAGCATGCAAACAAAAAGGGGTTTGTGAAACCAGATGTATCTCTATGTCACATAGTCACCTGTTTGGTAATAAAGATCAGGCTGTAATATTAGGTATTAATATACAAATAATGCCGTGAAGAAGCCAAATCGCACCAGCTGACTAGATCCAGTTGTTAAACACAACCATGAACAAATCAATTTTTTACAGATTAAATTTTGTTAGAAACAAAGATAATTAGCATTTGAAACTCATGACTTTCTAATCCTTCTAATGCATTCTGCTGTTGTCGCTTGTCTATTTTAACTGTGTAGTGAAAACACTAAGTATCTGCTACTATCCACATTTTCTTAAGCCCAAGTGATATTAAATTGGTAGCTCCAAAAGGCCTACGTGAGAGTATTTACACCATGAAAATTGACAAGAGCTACAAATCAACATTCAATTTATTGTTTTGTTTTCTAGATGTAAGGAAGTAATTGAAAGTGTTGTGTATGCCATGTCTGTAGCTATTACATTATGATTAGAGCAAGCATTTATAATCATGTTCTTCCTGTATTGGAAAGCTATCAACTTTTTCAGCAAATAAGTCACACATCATTGACAAACTTTTGAATTTCTAATATCAGTCATCATTGCTTTGCCTTAATCATTAATTTAAACAAAAATATTAATCAAATTTCATGTCAGAACTACTCTCATCAGTCAGTTGTGTCCATGGATACAAAGATTTGACAAAACATTGTAAAAGACCTCTTGATAACTGAATGGCTCTAAGGGATTTAGAATGAAGAAAATTGTATAGTTTACTGATATATGTATATGTTTACAACACCTCATTTATATCAGTAAAATTCATAAAACATTTATGTATGCACACACACATATTTTTCTTTCAGAGAGCTCGCTGTTAAACATGTAAATAAAAAATGAGATAACAGAGACAAACTGCATTGTAAAGAAAGGGAAATTTAGAAAGAAAAAGAAAAAGAAAGAGGAGATAAAAATGTCTCAGGCAATTCTTACTCCTTGGTTAATGAGAGTGAAGAATTTAGTTTCAAAAAGAGTCAAAGGACTTGAATAGACATTTCTCTAAAGAAGACATGCAAATGGCCAATAAGCACATGAAAAGATATTCAACAACATTAGTCACTAGGGAAATGCAAATCACAACCAGTCGATAGCACGTTATACCTATTACGATGGCTATAATTAAAAAGAAACAAAATGCAAAATAATAAGTATTGTCAAGGCAATGGAGAAATCGGAATTCCTTATGCATTGCTTATGGAATATTAAGTGATGCAGACACTTTGGAAACCAGTTTGGTGGTTTCTCAAAAGGTTAAACACAGAACTACCATACAACAAATTCCACTCCTAAATATATATCCAGGAGAACTTAGATATTTGAACACCAGTGTTCATAGGATTATTACTCACAATCACCCAAAGGTGAAAATAATTCAATTGTCCATCAACAGATAAGTGGATAAACAAAACATATTTTGAGAACTGCACTAAGAATTATGAACTCTCAGCATGTAACTATTCAATCTTAAACCCTGCATTAAGAAACTTCACCAAACTTTAGCACGGCTTCTAGCAGCAGAAGGACATATCCTTAGGATGACCCAAGCCCCTCACTGATCCTAGCCTGCCACCAAAATGACTCTGTGAGAAAGCTCAATGCTGCCAGGAAAATTTACTTCTTGTTCTAGCCAACACCGGATAATAGTCCCTTGACCTCACCTTTTTAAGCATTTGTTTTAAAGGGCTTACAATTGTGAATATGTTATTTTTACAATTCAAAAGTGTCTGTTTCAAGAGCCTGAGAGTCATTCCTTGGAAATCTAATCACCAAGAAGGACCTCTATGTCCCAGTCTCTTTGGGAGGCTAGAATCCCAACTTCAATAACTGCCAGCTTACAAACATAGATAACCTAATCACATTTACACTGAGCAATCCTTTGTACTTTTTTACTTCTCTGACTCTTGTGAGGCCCTTATCTCCCCTCTTCCTCATTCTACCTTTGCACACCCAATCACCTCTATGCAAATCATAATGGAGCTCAGCTCTTTCCCAGACTATTGTCAATAGTTACTGAATTAAATCTGTTTTTAGTGCTTTAAATAGTGTCCAGCTGTGTTTATCTTTGACAATACACACAATGAAAAGTTATTTGTCCATAAAAAGTAATAAAATTTTGATATATGTGACAATATGGATAGACCTTGAAAACATTATGCTGAGTAAAATAAACCAGACATAAACAGACAAATATTGCATAATTCCACTCAAATAATGTACCCAGGATATGCAAATTCTTAGAGACAAAAAATAGAATATAGCTTGCCAGTGGCTGAGGAGATGGGCAAGTTGGAGTTGTTATTTAATGGGTACAGAGTTTTTGCTAGGGATGATGAAAGGTTTTATGTATAACTAATACTGATGGTTACACAACATTTTGAATGTATTTAATGCCACTATATTGCACCTTTATGAATGGTTAAAATGATAAATATTATATTATGAAATTTTGTCACAATGAAAACAAACAACAATGAAAAACTATGTTTAAAAATATCTATTTGGAGGCATGAAGGACCAAGCTTCACAAAAGGGCGATTTTGGAATGAAGTAGACATTATCTTCCACTTTTTTTATTTACCACTATTGCTGCAATATGTCTCATAGTATAAAGGTCAAGAAGAAGTCAGTGGCCTAGAGCATTCAGCCGTCTGGCAGTGTGGGAAAGACCAAAAAGTGAACTTTAGCATATCAGAGAGATCTTAAGATGACAAAATCCTGGAAAAATGGGAAACAAAGAAAAGGGGACATCAGATTTTCGCTCTGAGGTTTCTACAATTTATAAGCTATTCAGGAGTCTGAGAAGAAAAAAACAAGAGGAAAGCAGCTACTAACAGGCCACCAAGAACCTAGTTTATCAATCTCATGGAGCTAAGGAAACAACAGCAACAACAACAAATTGCAGTTGAAGTTCCACCAAGAGGAAGGGCCTTGATTACAAAACAAAACCAGAAATCACCTGAGCTTCTTTCCTTTGAGATTTCTAAAGTCTACATACAAGATAAGAACAGAGAGGAAGTGAAATCATTGTTAAAACGTTTGAAATGTGTTTCAAATGTTCTCAATCCTTGTTTGGACCTGTGATATAATTTTCTTATCTAACTGTTTGTGAAAAGGAAATTAAACCATGTCTGGAGAATTTAACATCACCTGGAGCCTCAAAAATGTTTAACACACAATATCAACATTCAATTAATCAAAACAACAGGTACTGTAGGATAAAAGACTAAATGGTGGGGAAAAAAATCAAGAGAGAAAATAGGCCAATAGAACTGTCAAAAAAATAAAGTTGACCTGAATACCACCCTCAATGTAATTGGTCTTATTGACATTTATTGAAAACTCCATCTAACAACAGCCAAATACACATTATTCTCAAACTCACATGGACAATTCGTCAATATAAAATACATTTGGAGCCATGAAACATATCTTAAGAAATCCAAAAGAATATAAATCATATAAAGTATCTTCTCATACCACAATATAATTAACCGAGAAACCAAACACACAAATATATTAGAATTGTCCCCAAATATTTGGAAATTAAGCTGCACACTTCTGAATAACACATTGAAGAGAAGTATAAAGGAAAAATAAAAGAAATGAAAATATAACTTATCAAAAATATGAGATGCAGTGGAATAGGTGCTCAGTGGGAAATTTATCACAGTAAATTCTTATGCTAGAAAAGAATAATCTAAAATCAATAACCTAATTTCAGACTTAGGAAACTAAAAAAATAAGGGAATTTAGGCCTAAAAATAGAAGAAATAAAATAAAAATTAGTAATATTTATTGACCAAAATTCAAGTTCAGCATATTTTCTCTCCTAAAATTTCCCATCTGTTCATGCATGTTGTTCATCTTGTTACAGAGATCATAATTTATGCACAGTTACTTTAAATTTTGTCTGACTATTCCAACATCTGGATCATTGGTGAATCCAATGTGGTTCTATCAACTCAGTTTACTCTTGATAGTGGATTCTTCTTTCTTGCTTTTTAAAATTTGTGTTGTACTTTTGGTTGAATATTTGATATAAGTTGGATTGGATGTTAGAATCCTGACATTGAGGAGACTGAGGTAAGTTATATTTACCCCTTGAAGTGTGTCTGCCTATTCTTCTGTTTACTGTTAGTGTGGGAGTTTGATTCGTCCTCAACAGTTGTTGAGCTGGGTTTGGGTCTTCTTGTTGTCTTTATTATCCTCAGTGCACAACAGGTTTCAAATTCTTGTGTATTACCTTGTGCTTCAGGTAGGGGCCAGGGCACCAGAGAATTTTTCTCAATGTTTTTGGTCCATTCTCTGATTTTGAACTTTGGGACCTGCCACAAAGGTGTTTCTTCTCCATCCTCATGCCCATCTGTAGCATTCAGTTGTTACTGTATTTACTCAATGTTAGCTAGGATGTTTTGGGGGTCAGAGATAGTTTTGTGTTTTCCAGCTTTAGGGTTCTCAAAAGTGTGTCTTTTTCAGTGATCCTTCCTGTCATCCCACTTGCAGAAAAACAAAACAAAACAAACAAACAAATAAACAAACAACATCTCTGTTGAGTCTTTTTGGAGATAGAGTTTTCTTCTCTTCACCTGGTGGTAGAAGATCTCTTATGAGAGTAAAATAGATTATTGGGCCCAGAACTTTGTCCTACCCTTCCTATAGAGTAAAAACCGTATTATTTTCCCCCATTTCCCCAGACACAGTAGATTTTGATCATGGGTGGACAGGGTTGCTCTCTTTTCTCCATCAACTTAAAGTTATTATTTCATAGAAAGTGAGGGCTCAATCAGGGCTTTCTGTATTTTTCACTGCAGTTGAAGTCACCAAAGAAGATAGGTATTTCTCAGCTAGCTCCCCAACTCCAAACATTCCAGTGAATAAATAGTGGATATCTATGGAGAAGCACCTGAGAATGAGTTCAAACTCCACTTGTTCCTGCAACTTTCAGGATTTCTATACATACATCTAACATACACTCAGCTTTTAACCATTTGTTATAAAATTTAGATGAATTCTTATAACTTATTACCTATCTGCATGGAATCCACATCCCTTGCTCCTCTTCTCTGCCACTGTAGGTCAGTGCTACATCCCATTTCTCTTTGAAATAAATCTATATTTTCTTAGATATCAAACATTTGTGCAGTGACCTCAATTATCTGATGGATTCAAGTAAACTTATGATTTTGTTATTGATTGAGCTTTTTCTTGCTGTTAGAATGAGATTCATGCTCTTTCAAGATTTATACACTGTAGGCAAAGTCTGAGTCATATTTTTAAAAAACACTTGTAAACATTTATTTTTGGATAAATAGACTGAATTCTGTGTGGGAAAGGTATTAGCAAATGGGGGCAAGTAATTTAGCCTACCTCATTCAGAGAAAGAAAGGCTGTTGAGTTAAGCAAACCTTATCATTTTCACATGCCATCTTGGAAACCTTGGACATACTAATTTTTTTACATATCCATATTAAAAATTGCTCAATAAATTCCAGTAAATATTCTTGTAAACAACTTTCTAGTTCATCATTTCCAGTGATGTTTTAATGCCCTTTTAAATCAATGTCTGGCTTGCTGTCTTCGTTTAGGCTACTATAACAGAATGCCACAGACTGGGTGGTTTATAAGCAATAGAAAAATATTTCTCATGGTTCTAGAGGCTGGAAATCTGAGATTAGAGTGCCAAAATGATTGAGTTCTGATAAGGATCCTCTTCCAGGTTGCAGACTGCAGACTTCTTGCTGTATTATCACATGGCCAAGAGTAGAGAAAGGGAGCAAGCTCTCTCTAGACTCTGATAATGGCACTAATCCCATTCATAACTTTTGAGGAGTTAAGCCACTTATACCATGAAATGTTCATATGAAAGAACTTGTGTAACCCTATTAGTATAGAAACTGATCCTAACATTGAGGTGGCTTCTTGTCAGATTTGTGCCATTGGGTTAGAATTCAAGAGGGAAAGGGCAAAGAAATAGATATTTCTGGATGGAAGGGTGGAAATGTTTCTTATGCATTAGCAAACATTGTCTCTTGTGATGCTTTTCAAGATAAATGATGTATTGATATTTACTGAGGCTGTATCTCTAGGAGAATGGTTGGAAGTATTAGTGTGCTCTAATGTGTTCATTATTATTGGATACTTTAAGCAAAATATTATGATAGTCAACTCGAGAGAAAATTCTGTTTTTTAAGTGCAGAGAAGGAATAGAGAAAGTTTAAAGGTCAAAGGCATTTCAGCTTTAAAAATATGACTGTTCTAGACCTCAGACTGGTAATCATAATAATGACTATCACAGCAGCAACATTAGTTAAAAAAAGCCTGAGGAAACAAAAACTCTGTAAAATATCTTAGTTGGATAAAGTAAAGCAATCTTGTGTTAAACTTCAGATTAAGGATATGACCTTCCAGATGGCTTCAAAAAGGCCATTAAATTGATGAAAATGGCATGAGGGAGAAGTAGGAGTACAGAAGACCTAACCCCTATGCTCAGATAAAACCTTTGTGTGTGTGTGTGTGTGTGGTTACTTGGTGAATAGAATTGACAATAAACAAGAATACTAGAAGCCTACTACATTTTTAAAGCAATTATATAGCCAAAGAAAGCAAAATTCCATCCCTCTGTCCCAAAAGTAGCGAATTAATAAATCCTGAACACCCGTGAACAGTCTGTAAGGGAAAGCATACTCCTCAACGTTCATTTCAAGTGAAGCCATGGAGAAAAACATAGAGTGAAGAACAACTTTGAGTGTGAAGCCAAGGAAGACCAAAAACTGGTCCAGGAAGATTCCCCTCAGAGACAACATTGAAGAAATTTCACCAACTTTAACAGTTATATTTTCCTAATATAAAAGTGTTCGTTGTGGTTATTTTGTCTTTCATTAGCCAAACTCACCATGGTTTTACTGGTTATTGAAAATTAAAACAAGTATTCCATCTTATTTTCAACTATTATCAAATTCTCAAAGGAGCCATCCTTAATACCCTATCTAACATCATGCCCCTCACCCCATGTATTTATGTACCCCACCTGTGTATGTCCTTTCTATTTCCTTACACAGATTTGTTATTTTATGACACCTTTTACAATGTGGGATATATTAAGTATATTTATTGGTTTACTGTCTGAATCTCCCTCTACACATTCAACTTCTTGAAAGTAGGGACTCCTGATCTCCTTTCCACCACTGTACACCCAATGACTAGGTAGGTGTATAACATATAACAAGAGTTGATGAAATAAAATACATTGTAGATATTTGGATAAAATCTGCATGTTTTCCACATGCATCTGTGAGATGACTTTCTTGGTATTAAATAAAGTGAATGATATATATTTTATTGTTTCCTGGGCCTAATTCATGAGAGGGTTTCTAATTATTATGGTTAATAAATATCTATGAATTAATATGGAATTATAGATCCAATAATTCACTCACTAAGATTTTCTCCTACTTATATGCCTAGAGCAAAAATAAATACACAGGAAATGAAGTATCCTAGGGAAATAATACCTTGATATATATTTAATACAATATTTCACTTTCTATTTGTAGGCTAGAGTTTCTAATTACTTATATATTAACTGTAGTTAAATTACCTATGTAATAATTCTACCTGACTAATGTATCATTTTTAAAGGTTACCTTTTCTTTGATAATAAATAATGCACGTGTATTGTCTAAAAATCAGAAAATGACACAAACACTATACATCCATAACTACTACTATTATTTGGTAGTGCTTTTCAACCAGTTTTTGATTTTACCTTCACTTATTCTTCTGTGATGCTTTACCTTTCTTTATGTAAATCTGAGCTTCTCACATAGTATTTTCCTTCTGCCTAAAGAACTTCTTTTAATATTTCTTGAAAGGCAGGTCTACTGGCAACAAATTCCCTCAATTTTTGTTTGTTTGAGAAAGTCTTATTACTCTTCACTTTTTGACTTTTGAAGGATAATTTCTCATGATACAGAATTCTAGTTCAGTGTTTTGTTTTTGCTTTTTTCTATCAACACTTTAAATTTCCTCCCCATTCTCTTTTTGCATGGTTTCTGAGAAGAGATTGGATTTAATTTTTGTCTTTCTTTCTCTATAGGTAAAGTGCTTTTTCCCTCCATGCTTCTTCCAGAATTTTTTCTTTATTTGTGATTTCCTGTAGTTTGAAATTCATATGCCTAGTTGAAGTTCTGTTTGTTCCTTTTTTTTTTTTTCTTTCTGCTTTTATCCTCCTTGGTGATCTTGAGCTTCCTGGATCTGTGGTTTGGTGTCTGACATTAATTTGGGGAAATTCTCAGTCATTATTTTTTCAAAAATTTTTTGTTTGTTTGTTTCTTTCTTCTCTTTCTGATATTCCCATTACAAGTATCTTTTGCCTTTCATTGTTGTCCCTGGATATTCTATTTGGGTTTTTTTCAGTCTTTATTCTCTTTGATTTTCAGTTTTGGAGGCTTCTGTTGATACATCCTTAGATTCAGAAATTTCTTCCTTACCTGTGACTAGTCTACTAATAGGCTCATCAAAGGCATTATTCATTTTTGTCATAATGATTTTTATCTCTAGCATTTCTTTTTGGTTATTTAGTATTTCCATCTCTGTTTATATTGCCCATCAGTTTTTTCTTACTATCTGCTTTTTCCATTTAGAGTACTTAGTATATTAATCATTGTGTTTTAAATTTCTGGTCTATTAATTTCAAACATCCCTGCCATGTCTGGTTCTGATGCTTGCTCTGTCTCTTCATATTGTGTTTTTTGCCTTTTGGTATACATTGTGATTTTTTTTTTTTTTTTTTTTTTTTTTGTGGTATGCGGGCCTCCCTCTGCTGTGGCCTCTCCCGTTGCGGGACACAGGCTCCGGACGTGCAGGCCCAGCGGCCATGACTCACGGGCCCAGCCGCTCCGCGGCATGTGGGATCCTCCCAGACCTGGGCGCGAACCCGGTTCCCCTGCATCGGCAGGCGGACGCGCAACCACTGCGCCACCAGGGAAGCCCCTGTGATTTTTTCTTGATGGGTGGATATGATATACTGGGTATAAGAAACTGCTGTAAGGAGGACTTTAGTAATGTGGTGGTGAAATGTGGGGGGGAAATTACTCTATAGTCTTATGATTAGGTCTCAGTTTTTACTGAGCCTCTGTAAACTTCACAAGTGTTTCTCAAAGTTTTTCTCCCCTCTTAGGAGGACAGAATGGCTAGAGTGGTCTGTAGTTGGGTATTTCCCTTCCTCTGGTCAGTTAGACTTTGATATCATCCCAGCATGTTAGGCTCTTGTTAACTAGTGCAAACTGAGGGCAGGCCTTGTTAAGAAGAACGGAGGCACTGACACGTTTAAAGATGGTTCTTTTCCCCTCTGTGAGGTAAAGAGTGGCTACCTGTGTTTGCCTGTCTCTCTTTCTAATCTTAGGAGGAATGGTTTGCCCTGTGTCCTCACCTCTCTTATGGATCAAATAATTAATCTTTGCCGTCTGTTTGGATCTTCACTTTTGACTGAAAGTACCTGAGATTAAGCATAAAATGAATGCCAAGCCCAAATTTAGCACCAAAGAATCCCACGTGGAAAAAGATTATGTCAAGAAATAAAAGATAAGGAATAACTTTTCTTTAAAGGACAAGTTAATTAACTCAAGGCCACATGTTGAGTAAGTTACAGAACTAAAAATGAATTCCAGACCTTCTTATTGGTTCTCAACTTTAAACACTAAGCTAAAATCTTTTTAAAAAAATTATCTAATTTGTATTTTTGGAGTACAGATTTTCTTTTCTACTTGCTAATCCTCAACAGTGAAAATAGATGGCTTTACATTTTTTCCTGTTAATATATTTTGAATTAATTTGATGTTCTCTTTTCCATTTCTTGTCCTGAGTTTGTTGTTCTAGAATCTTCTGAGTGATAAGAAATCACTAAACTTACTCATCTGTTGAATATTTTTTTCTTCAGTACTTCCTGGAGTTTTTAAAACATCATTTTTTAAAGTATTTACATGCATTTTAAAAACAATATCTAAATGACAGTCTAAGATTCATGATGATTTTCTCTCAACATAGTCAGTCAAGTTGAAATGATGCAGATTAATTCATTAAAATGACAGGAACTGTGATTTACTGGATTTTGTAGATTATTAAGCAAGCAAATACATGCATAATAAAAAAATTAAGGGCAGTGCAGCATAAATGGAATTTTTTTCATTTATTTTGACAACTATAGTTTAAATTACTTATGACATGCTTCACAGTATGCTAATGAATAGCCTCTAGTATCCTATGAAATAAAATTTTGAGGTTTAGACAGCTAACTAAAATCCTATGCTAATAAATCTCAGCTGAGAGTACATTGAGATGCTAGGTTTTTGTGAGAAATTAATAAAGAAAAAGAAGGAAAAAGAAAACTGCTATATATGTTGGTTTCCTTAAATAGAATTTATTTTAAAATGTGATGTGTCCCTCTGGCATATCTGATTTCTTTGACATTTCTATGACCCAGAAAAGTCTAATAAGTTCTCTGAACCACTATTTGGTTTTCTTTGCTGTATTCCTCTGACAACTTTGCGTGATAGAGCGACATAATGTTATCTTAAAAGTTATCACAGGTCCTTACAAATCAAAATTAAAGAATTGATATTGTTATTTTAAAATTCATCTTGTGAAAAAAGATATTTATAAATGAACTGTTATCTAAAATCATGAGATTCCTACATTATTTTAGACCATTAGTTAGGATCACACTAGTGGTATGACCCTATGTTTATTCATATTACAAGAAATTCTGAGAGGTCAATATTGTTTTCTCATTTTTAGTTGTAATCACATGCATACTTCAAAAGATACAGAGTATAAGGGTTTGATGCCTTGCTAAAGTGAAAATTTGATAAAATAATAAACTGTCTGACCAAGTTTTGAATTAGAGGTGAAAGACATACAAACTTATTTATTTCATTTTTTTCTTTTTTATGCATATTAGAAGATTGATTTTGACATTTATCCAATGTTTCCCACTGATAAGGGTAGGATTTATTAACATTTAAGATATAATTTTTTAGGTACAAACACACACTTATCATTTATCTTATTTGACATTAAAATACTCCTTTCCCAAAGCCATTTTTCTCCTTCTTTAATACACAAACATACACAAACACACTCACTCTAAAACACAAAAGAAGATAGGGGGAAAAAATTAAAATATTTCATGAACACAAAATAAATAGATTTTTATCAATAACTATTCTCTGAAATCCCATTTAAATATGAATTCAACCATTTTTGTTTGTTTCTTTCTATGGGCCATATATAAATTACACTTAGAACATTGATTATGTAGAGGACTAAAGTAGATTGGATAAGTATACTAGTTTTCTAGGGCTGCCAGAACAAAGTACATGGATTGGGTGGCTTAAACAACAGAAATTTATTTCTCACAGTTCTGGAGGCTGCAAGTCAAAGGTCAAGGTTTAGTTTTGTTTATCTGGTTTAGATTTGTTCTGAGGCCTATCTGCCTTGGAACCTACAACCTTCTCACTGTGTCCTCACATGGTCTTTCCTCCGAGTACACACATTCCTGGAATCTCTCCATGTGTCCAAATTTCCTTTTCTTATAAGGATACCAGTCATATTGGATTAGAGGTTAACCTAAAGACCTCATTTTAAATTAATCACCTCTTTAAAGGTCCTATCCCCAAGTATGCTTACATTTTGAAGTGCTGGGGGTTAAGACTTCACCAAGTGAATTTTGGGGGACACAATTTGACCCATAACAGTAAATGTGGATAATCCTGAATTAATTCTATATAAGAATTTGTAAAATGAAGAGTGTTGGAGAAATTAATTTTTTTTCTCCTCCCATTTAGGAGTTTAGTTTTAGTGAATGCTCCGGTTTACAGAGGACAGCTATGTCATCATCCTTTGGCACTAATAACATGGACACATTTCCCCTCCTCCCTCCTTTCCTTCCCTCTTCCTTCCTTCATTTCTTCCTTTCTTTCTTTCTATTTTTCTTTCTTTCTCTGTAAGTGAGGGCTTCTTGAACAAGTTCAGTAAACAAGGTTGCTGTTAATGATAGGAATAAAAATGTGAGCCAATTAAATACATTCAAGACTTCATGGAGCTTACACTCTAACAGCTGTGATATGTTTGTGTGATTACACAAATTAAAGACTTAGAAGAGTGGCAAATTCTAATAAGAAAAGTGCAGGGTACTAGTAAAGTACATAAATGGAAGTTTTGACCTAGTCTAGGTCGTAGGACAATCAGTCTTGGAGAAGTGACATTAAAATTGTGATCTGAAGGATAAATATGAAGAAATGCCATTTCCAAAGCCTCTGAAATAGAATTGTTGGAAAATTGAATAAAGAACAGTTGGAGTTAAAGAGTGGTAGAATATCGGTCAATAAATCCGTGGTTGAATAAATAATCTGAAACCTGTTTAAGAAGCACACCTTCCAGCATTCTCCACTTTGTGGAATAAGATATTTTCTCAGTATCATTGCTGCAGTCAAAAATATTTTACAGTTTATGTGTCCCTGTCTATGATTTTAACGAGACATCCATTTGAAAGCTTTATCAAAATAATTGAAAGGAAAAGATTCTGAACATAAAGTGCTGTATATGAAGAACAATACAACTTCGGAGTTAGCATTTAAATTGAGCATATTAAGAAAACACATGTAATTACATTTAGTCATGTTTTCAGATGATTCTTATGGAATCATATATATATATATTTTCTAAATTCTCAGTACATTAAAATGTGTAATATTACACTATATCTCTATGACACCTATTTACAGGTAAGAGTAGATTTTGTTAAGCATCATTTTGAAGTTTAAGGAAATAGTACATGTGCCATCTCAACAACTTAAAGACTTTGTTGCAAACCTCTTTTGAGGACTCTGTATGCTGCCTATCAGCATTTATTCAGGAAATCTCTTTCTAGCTGTTGTGGAGGTTTCCTCTGTCACTAAAACTGGATAAAGATAAACAAACTTTGGTTTGCAAGTTGATTTCAAGATAAATTAAAAATGCAATATAATGAGGAGTGCGTTATTGAACAGTTTATTTTAGTATGAAAACTTAGAAGGAAGGGGGTAAAGTAGCTGTCCTGTGATCCATTTCTTTGCAGTCATGTCTGGAGGCACTCCTAGGGAAAAAAAAATACAAAATATATATAATATAATCATAAGCATGATAATTGGACCTCAAGGTAAATGTTGTTTGCTAGGATATAGTATTTATCTATAAAATGCTATTAATAGTATGTTGCTAGCTTATGATTTTTTCTTGTAGACACAACTGCAATCTATGGATTTATGATGCCTCACTCCACAGTGAACGTTGTGGATGTAATCAAATTTCTGTGGTTAAAAAAATAATGAAGATGTTTCATAATGTTCTGTGCTGTGTGTGGTGATTTAGGACCTCATTAAAAAACTTCATTATTGTTTTTTACCAGAGAACGAGTCCAGTGTAAAAAAGGAGGGGCCATCTGAGATGTACCAAACCTCTCTGCTTTGCCTATGTCTACTTATTGTTTGAAACTTTGAAATTATTAGTAAAATTTAATTTGGCTAAGACTGTGGATTCAAGTGGCTTTGATTTGGCAAACTAGTCTTTTAGCTCAACACACACACACACAAACAAACACATGTGTAAATTTGTCAATATCATATCCATTGTAAATTTGCCTTTGAGTTTGTTTTATGTTTAACAAAAAATTTTTGATTGAAGTATGATTTACATATGTCGAATGATGAGATTTTTAAATTCACAGTTTGATGAACTTTGACAAATGTGTACAAATGTTGGGCAAATGTAGAAAGTTTCATTACTATTGAAAGTTTCCTTCTTCCTTTTATTCAAACATGATTCTTCTTCAACCAATGGCAACGACTATTCTTACTTTCATCACTACATTTCAGTTTTGTTTCTTCTTATTAAAGAGTGTTGACTTTTTTCTGGCAGGTAAATTACCAGAGTATTATCTTGATCTTCTGGAGACCTGGTTTTTAGTTTTGTGAAGGAAGCTTGTTGAGATATGGCCTTTGTCCTTCAGCAAAACCTTCAGTCCAGAGCTTACTCTTAAGATCTGTTATCCTTGCATTTTACCCGGATGCTCTCTGTCTCTCTCTCTGTCTCTCTCTCTGTCTGTCTGTCTCTCTGTCTCTCTGTCTCTCTCTCTCTCTCTCTCTCTATATATATATATATATATATATAAAATATGACTTTACAATATTTTTTGGCTTCTCATCTTTATCATTTTTTATTTTGCCTTTTTTTCAGAGTTAGTTATATTATGACAAGAGCTAAGACCATCTATAAACCATCAATTATTTTATTATAATTTTATCCTCCTTTACTTATTCCGGCAGGAAAATTCCATTAACTATAACATGTTTTAATTAGAGGGAGATAGCAAAGACTTTATTTTCAGGAAAATGCTGTTGTAGATACAACATTTAGTACTATATGAAAAATAGTACTAAAGAAATAGTAGAGAAATATATTGATATTACTCTAGGTAGCATCAAATTAATAGTTTTTAAATACTGTTGAGAAAACACTGTGAAGGAGTTACATCCAAAATTTCAAAACTCTTAAAAATAATAGGAAACATGGAAATACAGCATCAACACTCTAAGGGTGGTTTTCTTTTTCCGGCAAAGATGGAAGAACAAAGACTAAGGTACCCCCCCACCCCCGATACGCAATACACACTTGAAAGAAAAAATGGAACAGACAAAATATATGATAGTAGTTCAAGACATTGGACATCAAGAAATAAAGTCATTCCTTACAAATAGGAAACCCAAAAGCGTTGCACTAAATTTATCCTACTTTACTGCCTGGTGAGTTTATAGGTTGTGCCATAAATTAGGGAAAGACAAGCAAAGCCTGCCAGCCCCCCATGAGTTGAGGAGATGGAGTTAGGCATCTGGGGAGAGCAAGGGCAGCTAGAGTTCACAGCATAGATTTCCAGAAAGGAAAGTGCTGTGCAGACTAAGACCTCGACATCTCTATAGTTGGTCCCTGGACTCTTAAATTGATTATCAGTGTATTCATGTGGGAAATCTATCCAAAGTCAGGGAAAGAACAGTCTGAAAGAACTAGAGGAAACACTCCTCATATCCCACACAAGGGTAGAAATATTTAGTATTTTCATCAGCCAGAGTGGAAAATCTCATAATTTATGGGCTCTCAGGTATAGCAGTCAGAAGGGCTTTGCTAGTAAGGGTGAGATGTTTGCCCTAGAGTAAATGCTTCTATGATTTTGCCTAAAAAAATAATCTTAACTGACAGACTGAAAAGGATTAAAGTGTTTCCAAGTTACTTAACTGAATCTCAGAAAAAAGCACATGCATATCTACAGGAACATTAAAATATCCAGTACCAAACTAGGTAAAATTGACAGTGTATGGCATACTACCCCAAATTACTAGGCTTGCAATGAAGCAGAAAAAAATGAAAAGAAATGAAGCTGGAAAAATTCAATGGATGAAGAATGAACCAGAAATGAACCAGATGATAGAATACGTGAAAAAAAAGGGGGGGGGCTTTAAAAGAGTTATTATAACTGCATTCTTTATAGGCAAGGAGCTTGAGTAAAACTCGAACAGGTTAAGCAAAGTCATGAAAAAAATAAAGAACATGTGAATATGTGTTCTATAAAAGCAAAGTACAAGGTCAGAGAGGAAAACACACTGTATGAAATTAATTGCAGATTGCATATTACAGAATTAAAACACAGTAACTTTGAAAACATAGTTTTACTAAAATTTACATCTCAGGGATTAAGCCTTCCAGAAAGCAATGATGAGTAACGCAACAAAAAAGTCCCACAAGTTACTGGAATCTTTCTGATAAACAATAATCAGCCCAGAGACACATTACCTCATTTTATTTTAAACTGGATATTTTGAATATTTATAGAGAATTATATTTAGTTCTCACCAGAATTAAATATTGAAGGTATTTTACTGTTGACCACTTTTCTACAGATGTATAATTTTGTCAGCAAGTACCAATTAAAATACTTCTTAATTTTCCTACACTGACAATTATTTTTTTTTGCTTTCAATATTTTATGAGACACCAGTATAAAATTAAATTCTCAATTACAATTTAAAGCAACATAAACAACACAAATTATCAGAGTATATTCTAGATCCATTAGGGTTTATGGGAATTTCATATTAATTGTTCACATTTATAGAGCACTAAAGTGAACACTGTATTAAAATAATAAATCAAATTATTATCTGATATATTTACAATTATCAGAGAAAAATTAAATATTATTTGTTGTAATTTCATATTAGGGCAATGTTTGGAGTATTGCATTTTGGAAATGTTTTAAATAAATGTATCATAAAATATGTTTTAAAACAACTTTAATTAATTAGATGGCATAGGTTAGAATCAGTATCAGTAAATGTATATCACACAAAAGTATTATATGAGTTCTTTTTTCTTGATTTGATATTAGAATCATGGAATATTTGATTTCTTAAGGAGTTCAAAGAAGGTTTGGAGAAACGTTAATGATTGTGTGTTCATTGTGAAATGCCTCTGCCAAATGTTTTCTAATATGTCTGCCTAATATACACACATACATACACATATATCTGTCCAGACATGATTCATTTATAATTTTAATAAGATGTGGGAGTTAGGTTGAGATTCATTTCCTACCCCATGAATATCCATTTTCTCAGCATCACTTGTTGAAATGAACATCTTCCCTGCATTGAATTCCTTTAGCACCTTTGTCAAAAATCACTTGGCCCTACTTAGGTGAGTTTATTTCTTGATTCTTTATTCTATTCTTTTGATTGATGTATCTACCATTGCATTAATATCACAATCTTGATTAATGTAGTTATATAATAAGTCCTGGAAAATAGTAGAGTGATCCTTCTCATTTTATTATTCGTTGTCAAAATTGTTTTAGTTTTACTAGTTCCTTTGTGTTTCCACATAAATTTTACAGAAATCTTTAAATCTATAAAACATCTTGCAGGTGTTTTGGATTTCATTAAATATTTACATAAACTTGGAGAGATTTTAAATCTTTACAAAGTTGACTTTTCAATCTATGAATAAAGTATGTCTCTCTTTATTTAAAAGTTCATTGATTTATCTCATCAGTGTTTTGTAGGTTTCAGCATACAAGTACTGTCCATATTTTGTTACATATAGATAATTATTTTGTATTTAACTATTGAAAATGATATAGTTTTATTTTGGTTTCTAATTTTTCATTGATAGTATGTACAAATGCTATTGTTATTTTATGTTCATATTGTATCTGTGATCTCACTGAAATCACAAGTTAACAATATTTTTGGTAGATTCCCTGTGAATTATTACACAGATTATTATTTCATCTGTAAATAGGCAGAATTTAATTTCTTCCTTTGTCATTGTAATGCAATTTATTTCCTTTTCTCCCCGTTTTTACTGGCTAGATTTCTAGTACTATTTTAAGAAAAGCAGTCATCCTTAAGAAAACCTGTCATCCTTAGTTGTTTCTTATGTTAAAGGGAAAGAATTTAGTTTTCAGTGCTAAGTATATTAGCTGTAGGTTTTTGTAGATGTTTATTATCAAATTTAAAAAGTTAGCTATGCTTCTAGTTTGCTTACTATTTGTATCATGAATGGATGTTGGATTTGGTCAAATACTTTGTGTCAAATAATAGGTTCACATGATTTTTTTTTTCTTTATTCATTTGACTGATGAATTACTTTGATTTTTGAATGTACATGAATGTAGGCATGCACTCCTCAGATAGATCCCACTTTTCTGTAGTGTGTAATTCTCTTTATACATTACTAGATTAAGTTTGTTAATATATTTTTGAGGATTGTTGAGTCTAACTGCATTAAATATATAAATTCATAGTTTTGTTTTGTACTGGCTTTGACTGAGTTAGTATCTGTCTGATATTAGCATTCACTGAGTTGGAAAGAGTTTTATCTTATTTTATTTTCTGAAAGAGATTGTGTATAATTCATGCTTATTCATTATATATTTGGTAGAATTCTCCAGTGAAGCCATCTTGTACTGAAGGTTTCATTTTTGAAAGAATTTTACTTATAAATTTTATTACTTTAGTGGCTATAGAACTATAAGTTTGGCCTAGTTTTTGAGTAGATTTCAGTTTTCAATGAATTATTCCATTTCTTTTAAATTGTTAAATGTATTACAGGCATACCTTCTTTTTTTTGTGCTTCACAGATATTACATTTTTTACAAACTGAAGGTTTGTGGCAACTCTGCATGGAGCAAGTCTCTCAACTCCATTTTTCCAAAAGCTTTGCTCACTTTGTGTCTTTGTGTAACATCTTGGTAATTCTCACAATATTTCAAGTTTATTATTATTATTATGCTTGTTGTAGTGATCTATGATTATTGATCTTTGATGTTACTATTGTAATTGTCTGGGGGGCCCAGGGACCAGGCTTATGTAAGACAGAAAACTTAATCAATAAATATCAAGTGTGTTCTTACTGCTTCTCCACCAGCCAGTCTCTCATCTCTCTCGCTGACCTCTGCCCACCCCCATTCCCTGAGACACAACAATATTGAAATTAGGCCAATTAATAATCAAACAATGTTCTCTAAGGGTTCACATGAGAGAAAGAGTCATACGTCTCTCACTTTAAATTAAAAACTAGAAATGATTAAGCTTAGTGAGGAAGCATGCTGAAAGCTATGATAGGCCGAAAATTAGGCCTCATGCCAAATACAACTTAACCAAGTTGTAAATGCAAAAGAAAAGTCCTATATGGAAAAGTTTTAGTGGTCTGGGTCAAACCAGCCACAATATTCCCTTACGCCAAATCCTGATCCAGATCCAGATCTTGATCCTAACTCTCTTCAATTCTATGAAGGCTGAGAGAGGTGAGGATGTTACAGAAGAAAAGTTTGAAGTTAACAGAGGTTGGTTCATGAGGTTGAAGGAAAGAAACCCTCTCTATAGCATAAAAGTACAAGGGAAAGTAACAAGTGCTGCTGTAGAAACTGCAGCAAGTTATCTAGAAGATTTAGCTAAGATAATAATAAAGGTGGCTACAGTAAAATACAGATTTACGATGTAGAAGAAACAGTCTTATATTGGAAGAAGATGCCATCTAGGACTTTCTTAGCTACAGAGGAGAAGTCAGTGCCTGGCTTCAATCTACAAAGGATAGGTTGACTCTCTTGTTAGATGCCGGTGCAGCTGATGACTCGTAGTTCAAGCCAATGCCTATTTACCATCTCAGTAATTCCAGTGTCCTTGAGAAATGTGCTAAATATACTCTGCTTTTGCTTTATAAATGCAACAACAAAGCTTGAATGACAGAAATCTGTTTACCACATTGTGTACTGAATATTTTAAGTCACTCTTGAGAGGTACTGCTCAGCAAAAATACTCCTTTCAAAGTATTACTGTTTATTGACAATGCAATTGGTCAGCCAAGAGCTCTGATGAAGATGTACTATGAAATTCATGTTGCTTTCATGCCTGCTAACATAACATCTATTCTGCAGTCCATGGATAGAGAAGTAATCTTGACTTTCAAGTCTTATATATTTTAGATGCCATGGATAGTGATTCCTCTGATCTATCTGAGCAAAGTAAATTTAAAAACTTCTGGAAGGGAATCACCATTCTAGATGTCACTAAAAATATTTAAGGTTCATAGAAAGAAGTCAAAATATGAGCATTAACAGGAGTTTGGAAGAAGTTGATTCCAACCCTTATGTATGACTTCGAAGTGTTCAAGACTCCAATAGAGGGAGTAACTGCAGATGTGGTGGAAATAGCAAGAGAACTAAAATTAGAAATGGAGCCTGAAGATGTGACTGAATTGCTGCAATCTCATATTAAAATTTTCACAGATGAGAAGTTTCTTCTTTTGGATGAGTAAATAAAGTGGGTGTTTGAGGTGGAATCTACTCCTGGTGAAGATGTTGTGAAGACTGTTGAAATGACAACAAAAATTTAGAATATTACTTAAATGTAGTTGACAAAGCAACAGCAGGGTTTCAGACACTGACTCCAGTTTTGAGAGAAGTTCTACTGTGGGTAAAATGCTGTCAAACCGCATTGCATGTTACAGAGAAATCGTTTGTGAAAGGAAGAGTCAACTGATGTGGCAAACTTCCTTGCTGTCTTATTTTAAGAAATTGCCAAGGCCACCCCAGCTTTCAGCAAACGTCACTCTGATGAGTCAGCAGCCACCAACATCCAGGCAAGACCTTCCACCAGCCGAAGTGTTGTGACTCACTGAAGGCACAGATGATGATTTAGACATTATGCTACTGCACACTTAGTAGACTACAGTATAGTGTAAACATAACTTTTATATGTACTGCTAAACCAAAAAAATTGTGACTTCCTTTATTGTGATATATGAAATGGCCTGGAACTGAATTCACAGTATCTTAAAAGTATGCTTGTAAATTTTTTGTAGTATTCCCTTTTAATTGTGATGGAAAGTGATATTTCTTCTTTCACCCCTAATATTGATAAATTGTGTTATTTATTTAGTTAGTTAGTTACTGTCAGTTTCACTAGGTATTTTTTCAATTTTTGTTGATTTTATTTTTGAGGAACCAGATATTTTTCCCATTGATTTTTGTCTTTTCTTAAATGTGTTTATGTTTTTTTCTCTTATCCATATTGAGCTTTTTTACTTCTTGTTTGGGGTTCATTTTGCTCTTGTTTTTTCTAGTTTCTTGAGAAGAGAGCTTAAATTACTGATTTGAGAATTTTCCTCTTTTCTAAGCTATGGTAAACAGTGTGTGGCATACATTTTCACCTCTGCACTGCTTTGTTGTGACCTACAAATTTTGATATATTATATTTTAATTTCATTCAATTCAATATATTTATTTCTCTTAAGACTTCCTCTTTGGCCCATATTTTATTTAGAACTTCAGTGGTAATATATAAATAAGGAAACTCAATTTAGACAGATTAAGGGGCTTTTCCAAAGTCATGCAGACAGAATTTATTCATATTCTATAAACCTGGTTGAATTCCCTTATGATGAGAGAGAAAAATTTAGCTTTGCCTAGCATTAGGGAGTTATTGTCTAAAAAAATCTGTTTGGTAGACTGTCCCTTTATTTGTCCTTTTGCTAAAGTAGGGGATTTATTTTCTGTATCAGCTGGAGTTTCCAGGCTGCCAACATCTCCTTCACCCAGACTGGAATATATGAACAAGAGTAACAACAACAAAACATGGAAGTTAATGGCTTGTTTTTCCTTGGGTTCCAAGATCTTGGTCTGGTCTGCCTTCTTCCACCTGTCATTCTGAGCCTTTTAGGATTTTCCTGAGTTTTTAGATGTACTGAGTTGGGGAGATTGAGACAAGTGCGGCAACTACATCTTGCCTGGTTTGGTTTTTAGACTTTTCTCCTTTGCATATAAAACATTACTTTTGTAGACCTTTTTCAAATATGAAATACTTAGATAAAATAGTACATCCTCTATTAAGCCTTTTTTCATTTTAAATCTTACTTTCATGAAGATTTAATTTCTCTCTCAAATGTGTTCAAAAACTATCTTGTACAACTCTCAGTTACATTACTTATCCAATGTAAATGTATGAAAATTACATGTCTCTTTTACCTGAAACTTAGATCCAGAAAGCAGGGAGCATGCCCTTAATCTTTGTACTACCATAACTCTACAAAATTTCTCTTGCATGGTAAGATATTGATAAGGGAACTCAACCAGGAATATAGAGTAAGAGTAACTTCTGTCTCTATGACTTTGGAAAGGTTACTTAATCTGTCTGAATAGTTTCCTTATTTACATATTAATTGCATTAAAATTTAAAATATTTTAAAGATTCTTTTTAACTCTTGAATGCTCTACTTTTGCTAAGTTAATGTAAGAAACATGGTCATATCATGTAGAACAAAATGACACAGATTATTTAAGAAATTTATCTGAGAATAATTTCTATATAAATCTTGACACCATGTGAACACATTTTTGTACATGCTGCATTATGTTATGATATGTGTTACTATTTTGGGGTTATTTCTATTAACATATATAGGTAGAATTTGTTGACAAAATATTTTCTGAATAATCAAGAGTTATAGTCTTTCCCTTTAAGATATGGAAGAAAAAAATTCACTTCATTTGGGAAACAGATTGCAGGAAGTTAAAAATGCAATGAATGACTTAATTGACATTTTATTTATCTTCTGTCTTTTGCTATCATATGTAAGGTGGTGAATATTAGTGAACATGAGATATTGTATGATTATTTATTTGTTTATAATTATTTATTTAATTTATTTGTTTATTTTATTTTTGGCTGTGTTGGGTCTTCATTGTTATGTGCGGGCTTTCTCTAGTTGTAGAGAGCAGGGGTTACTCTTTTTTGCAGTGCATGGGCTTCTCATTTTGGTGACTTCTCTTGTTGCAGAGGATGGGCTCTAAGCATTTGGGCTTCAGTAGTTGTAGCCTGCAGTCTCAGTAGTTGTGGCTTGCAGGCTCTAGAACACAGGCTCAGTAGTTGTGGCGCACAGGCGTAGTTTCTCTGCGGCATGTGGGATATTCCAGGACCAGGGTTCGAACCCATGTCCCCTGCATTGGTAGGTGGATTCTTAACAACTGCAGCACCAGGGAAGTCTGAGATATTGCATGATTATTTAAAGAATAATTTTTATTCTTCTTTACTAACATTGGGCTCATAAATCATGTTCATTATTGGACATATTAAGCAGAAATTTCATAGTAAAGGATTTTAGATATTTATGCTAAATTGTATGATGGACAAACTGTAGGATAGGATAGGTGTAAGAAAAAATTATGTGAAAAAAACCTGAGTTTGATTAAAGTTCTAACAATTAATATGGTATTTTTGAAAAATAGGAAAATACTGTTAATCATATCACGTAAAATAATTTCTATCTTTTGAGAAATGTGTTTTAATGAGGCCACCAAAATAAACACTGCTAAGATTAAGTTTTTTTGTTTTTTCTTTTCGTTTTTTGCTTATTTGTTTTGTATTTCACCAGAACTGCGTAGCCAGATTGTTCTTTTTCAAATTTGTTTTATTTTTAAACTGGGGGAAAAAATTTAATGTAATATAGCAGAAAATGGAAATGAAAACAAAATACATGAAAACTGAAATATGGAAAATTACAATTTTAGAATAAAAAAACATGGATAATAAGTAACAAAGCAACATAGAGTCAAAACTTATTACAGCTCTCTATGTTGTTGTAAGTACTATTCACTTTTTTATGCTGACTAAAATTGTGTTTTACTTGGTAATATTATTTTTATGTGCTAATATTAATAATAATAAATATTTTAAACAAAGTGCAATAGCTAAATTCCTCTATTCACTCTTATTGTACACTACATAAGGTGATGTACTGGAACAAGCACTTACTGCCTTGCAAAAATTGATTGTTTGAAAGTTCACGAATCAGGTAAGTCAGTTGAAATCACGTTGTTAGCTTGACATGAGCCATGATGATTGGTTTAGAAACTGACAAATGAGACAAATTGTTTTGGTTCCCTTCCCAAAAGCTATTTGTTATTTACTATTATTTACAAGATCCCTACTGATTATATGTAATTTATTTTATTTTTTTAATTGAGGTATGGTTGATGTACATTGCTATGTAATTTTGAAGTATACAACACCGTGATTGATAATTTTTAAAGGTTATATTCCATTTATAGCTATTATAAAATGTTGGCTATATTCCCTGTGTTGTACTATATATATTTGTACCTTATTTATAAATAGTATTTTGTAACTCTTAATTCCCATCCCTATCTTGTCCCTCTCCCTTCCTTCTTCCCATGGGTAACCACTAGTTTGTGATCATATGTAATTTAAAATAATTTTCCATATATACTTATATATGCACACACACACATACACACAATCTACACATGCATACATACATGTAGATATCTGGGAACATATATACACATATCATATATACACATATATACATGTATGCCTACATACACATATATAAATTATTCAAAGCGTATTTACATGTATAGAGGAGTGTTAATATTTGTTTTCATATATATATATGTCCACACAACATATATATGGACATATATATATATATATATAAATAAGTTGAAATATATGCTCAGCTATGGAGCAGTTTCTAATATTCTGCACAATTATTTGCTTTTACATTCACATACATATTTTTCTCTATAACATACATGTATGTATAAAAATTCATGAATTGCTTTTTGCTAAAGATATTCTTTTTTGATATTCCTATTTTAAGTGTTATAGACATACATATTTCGTTTTTTCTCGTTTAAATGATGAGCAGTTTCACTGTTTGTTACCTTTGTAGAAATAATCACTGAGAGTTAATTAAAGATAAAGTCCTGTAAAAGAGTAAACTCCCAATTAGTTATGTAATATCTGTCTTATTTATAGAAATAATACTTTAATATTCTTCTGAAGCAATTAATATATTTGATGTTCTTAGTTTCTTAGAAATAATAGCTAGAACTATATATGTATTTTTGGAAAGTGTATAAATAAAATAATTTGATCTTCCAAGACCAAGTATTTGAATATATAAAGGTTTCCATCAAAACTAATCCTGTGGTTAATATTTAAAAGCATCATAACTATACAATATCTTTATAGCCAATCAGAGATAAATTTGTCAAAAATGAATGCTTATTTTTCTGATATTTACATCCTTGTAAGTGAAACTTCTCTTTTTTTTTTTGTTCCTCGAAAATATGTGTTCCATTTTTATTAGTACCATTTAGCTCTTCTAAGTTACAATATTCATTGTAGGTATTTGTATATAAAGATAAACACAGATATTTTGATTACTCTATTATTGATCTATTATACTTAAAATAAACCCAAAATTAATATAGCTTATATATTTTTTAATTTGGTGTTTTTCACTGATAAATTCTTTTAGTTAGAAATTAAGATTTAAGTTTCCAGTGTTTAAATAAAATTCCATGTAAATATATTATTATACAGTATGATGAAAGAAGGAAAAATATCCTGCCTTACAGACATTTGCTCATAATTTTTACTTCTGTGTATTTATATTTTAATATTACACATAAAGAAGAGTAGAGTAAATGTGTCTATTCTCTTATCCATAACCCATAACTTAATCTTTGATATATAAACATACATGGAAACATGTAGTCAGCAGAATTTCTGATCCTGGAGAAAGCATATTTTATTTTTCAAAGTCTTATCAGTTTTATGGATGTGAGTTCAATATTGTCTAATATGTTTACCAAATAGTCCCAAATTCACAGGTGTTCAGTTTCAACTTTAAATGTTTCTCCCTTGTAATTCATTCCAATTTTTATTGGCCCTAATGTTCTTTGTTTAATAGATTTTGAAATACACTTTCAACTTCCAACTTTTAAATGATGTGCTTGTCAGCGTTTAATAGCTAGGTCCATCACTTCCCTGACTTTTTAATTGATGTTTTTAGCAACTAAGGACTCATTTTACTCAGCTGATTTCCTGTTTAGCACAACTATTAATTTCCAATGGATTTCAAAAGAGCAATAACTGTTATTCACAAGTGTCATGAGAAATTTTATTTTTCTGGAAAAAAGGTTTTTTACAGAGTACATTTTCCACTCAGAATGCCTCAGTACTAACTGTGCTGTAATCAAATTTTCTCTTAGTAGATGGAGCGTACTTAGGACAATGATAAAACAAGTTCTCAATTATTTATCATCACTATGTGACAATAAGCTGTTGCCTATAAGAGAGCTATTTCCATTTAAAAATAAAAGAATCTATTATTTCAAATTTTATGTAAAAACCGTTTTTCATAAAAACTTTTTTGGCTTACCAAGTTGACAGAATTCACCTGTGACCTAGTTCTTTGCCTCCATGAAGACCGTAGTGATGGTTAATAGCATAGCACAGGACAGACAAGGAAAAAAATCAGAAGTAGCCGCTGTATTTGGGGCTACTAAATTCTAAAAAAAAATTAGGTCCATATATTCTACTGCACAATTAGGATTTATTAATTAAAATTTAGTAAACTGATTGTATGCAGACTTACATGTTTAGGAAATCATGGAATACAAATTGAAAACTTTACATTTCACAATAAAACTTTTATTATACAAATCTTAGATTTGGATTATTAAATAAGAATATCAAACGGATATAGAATAAACATATAATAAAACTGCACTGGTTAAATTATTTAAAGTTTTATCAGATGTGAATAAAAATTATTGTGAATGACTCAGGAGAGTTTTTATGTGGCTAAGTAGTGACTGACATCTATTTTCTTACAAATTTCACTTTTTGTAGCAGTAAATACAGCTCCAGATTATTTTCTGAAATAAATCAAACAAACCACATAATTGTATTTTGAAAGACCTTTATATTAATCAACTAATCATAAACAGTAGGTATTTTTTCAAATACTAGTTAGAATGTACATTTTCAGCCACTATGGAGAACAGTATGGGGGTTCCTTAGAAAACTAAAAATAGAACTACCATACAACGCAGCAATCCCACTACTGGGCATATACCCTGAGAAAACCAAAATTCAAAAAGAGTCATGTACCACAACGTTCATTGCAGCTCTATTTACAATAGCCAGGACATGGAAGCAACCTAAGGGTCCATCAACAGATGAATGGATAAAGAAGATGTGGCCCATATATACAATGGAATATTACTCAGCCATAAAAAGAAATGAAACTGAGTTATTTGTAGTGAGGTGGATGGACCTAGAGTCTGTGATACAGAGTGAAGTAAGTCAGAAAGAGAAAAACAAATATCATATGTTAACACATATATATGGAATCTAAAAAAAATGATTATGAAGAACCTAGGGGCAGGGCAGAAATAAAGATGCAGACCTATTAGAGAATGGACTTGAGGACACGGGAAGTGGTAAGGGTACACTGAGACAAAGTGAGAGAGTGGCATGGACATATATACACTACCAAATGTAAAATAGATAGCTAGTGGGAAGCAGCCGCATAGCACAGGGAGATCAGCTCGGTGGTTTGGATTCACTTTGTTATAAAGCAGAAACTAACACACCCTTGTAAAGCAATTATACTCCAATAAAGATGTTAAAAATATATATATAATGTACATTTTTTCACTTCCACTAAAATATATGCAGGTACAACTGGGAGAGAGAAGAAAATCCTTATGTAAGTTTCTTTTGATAGCAGAAAATGAAGACAAATATTTTATTCATGAAAATTATTAGCTGTCTTGCCACAACTGATGTTTTAGGGAATTTTATTAGTATTGCTTTTCTGAATATTTTATTTCTGATTTCAGTTAGAAGAAAAACCACAATTATATTAGTTTCAACACATACTTTGTACTTGGAAAGATTCAGTAAATATTCTTAACTGTAATAAGTTATTTGCTTACTGAGATCATTATTTTCTGAATATAGTAAATTTGTTTTCTCCAAAATTAGAGCACCTGCACATGACAATGATCTTAGGAATGACTAGAGAAAGAATGGTCATTTGGCAAAATTTCCTTGCAGAATAACTGTGCCAGCATTTACAGCTGAAATCCAAATGTTCAACAGATGGCAAGCTGAATAAGGTGCAGCTGAAGCTAAAATGTATTTTTTAGAGGAAAAAAAAATATGCTGAAGAGAAAGACGAATATTAACAAGATATCTTGAAGCAATAGTGGAATAAGGTCAATCTAAGTCATATTACTAAAGTTTCATGCTGAGAAAAAATAATGGGACCCTGCTGTACTAATTTCAGCTTTAATTTATGACATAACCTTTGGGCCAAAATATTACAGTGTAATAAAGATATGTCTTTATTCTAAGCTGGATTTAGTTCTGTAGTAACAGTAATTTGTTTCATAATAAATCTGTATGAATATTGTACTTTACTGCATGCATTCATATAAACCCAAGACATCAGGACAAACTATTTCCATTCACTTATTCTGTGATACTGCTTCATATAAAATTTGATTCATATTTTTTAAACCTAATTTACTACAAACTTTAAATACTTCAGCTACTTACAAATGTTATCAGAGCTTATGTAAATTATTTTCTGAAGATTAGTACTCTGATTCCATCTTAGTGTTATGACTTTCATTACCTAGATGGGATTTCTTGAAAATGATTTTTACATTCCTCTTCTCCCAATATTCATACCTACATTTTTTGTTGTTGACATTTTCCAGTTAAAAATTTTGTCTCTACTTTTCCAAAGGAATAAGGCAACATCTTTAATATTACCATTACTGTAGCAAGTCAAACTTGAAACCCAATTATGATGGCTGACTTGATTATGAGCAAAATGGTGAACTGTGTGAACTAGTCTCTGAATAGTACCAATCTGTTAGGACTTCATTTCCCTACATTTATTCTGAATTGTCTGTAAACACATACATAGTAACATTAATTTTTATAATTTTATAATTTATCACAAAGTTAATTTATCAATTTATAATTAATGGACCATGTTAAAAGAAACCAACAAGAAAATTGTTCTATTCTTTCTAAAATTCATTTTTCTGAAGTTTCACAGATATGTGTACAGTGAAATTAAACAACTGTGTGGTTGCAATGACCAAAGCAAATGCTTTTTAACAATTGTGATGTTAAGTTTCAATTCAACAAATTATTGAAGTCAGTCTTTCCATTATATTCAGCACTGTACAAAATATTAATGGTTTTGTTTTCAGTTGCTATCATAGTGGTTTAGAGCTCTGTTTCTGAAGAAAGATTCTCGTATTGATTCTCCACTTAATTTATAGACTACAGGTAACTCATTCAACCTTCCTATACCTGTTTCTTCATGTGTGACATACCATCACTTCCATGGTGACACTCAGGCACACTCTGGTACGATGTGGGAGACAACAAGAAGGTGTGACAATCAGGAAGCAGGGCTCATTGTGGGACATCTTGGATACTGGTTATAGCATCTTCTTCTTAAAAGAACCCCTTCTAGGCCAATGGTTGTCTGTTATCAGGATGGGTATATTCTCACCATTTCTCTTTACCTTCCTGATGATTGCTATGCCATTTATCTTAATTCTTATGATGATTTTGTACTGTATTCCCCAGTGTAATTACTTGGCTGTAGGAAGGCCTTCTTATTTTGCTACCTCATTAAACATATAGTACATAGTGTTAGCTTTTAATTATGGAAAGTACTTTGTATTTAACATTCCTTACTATGTAAAGTAAAAATGCCAGTGGGCATTTCTATGTTTGTTTGTTTGTTTCCCATTTTAAGCCCTATTTTACTGCTGACATTATAATTCAATCCACTTTGATACCCAATTATTTTACACTTTGAGGCTTTTCTCTCTTCTCTCTCTCTCTCTCTCTCACACACACACACACTCTTTTTTTCCTTAGAAGCAGTCAAGGAAGTTACACCAGGGGCATTACAAAGATATATGGCCCTAGTTGATATATCAGCTTTTCTGCATCAAAGGGGTCACTTTCCTCCATTTATTTGACAAGACCTTGGTTATAAAGAAAGGAATAAAAATGTGTCAGCTGCATTCTGAAATTGTGCCTCAGAATGTTGTAAATTGTGCCTCATCTATGTTTTAAATCTGGTGTCGGCAAACTTCCTCTGTAAGAGGCCAGATAGTAAATATTTAGGGCTTTGCAGGCCAGGTCATCTCTGTCATCACTACTCAACCTGCCATGAAGCAAAAAAACAGTGACAGATAATGTATGAAACTACAGGTGTGACTATGTCCCAGTGAAACTTAATTAAAAAATAAAAATAGAAAGCAAGCTGTATTTGATCAGCGGGCCATAGTTTGTCAATCCCTGCTTTGCATGCTAAAACTTCCATTCACAACTTAATAGATCATTGGTCAAAATTCCTGCTATATGTTCTAATTTTTTTCATTTCATTTTGTTGTTGTTGTTTCCATGAGTTTAGCAAAGGATTACTAGTGAAACCAAAATCATTCATTCATTCATTTATTTCTTCAGATATTTATAAGGAGCTATAAATATCTGTGAACTAGGCCTTGCTTTCAGTACTAGGGATTCAACAGTTAAAATGTGATTAAAAAAAATAAGATCTGTTATCTAGTAGCATACATTCTAGCTTGTTCATTGCAAAGGTATTTTGTTGGAAAATAAACAGGGGTTGAAAGTTAGACTTAAAATAGATGCTAAATTTAACTAAATTGTAATATAACAGAAAGCCTTTTAGCTTGGTTTTAAAAATATACACTATGAAGACTGACTTCCTACATTAAAATTGCAATTCAGACATTTACTAACTTGTAACTTGGCTAAGTTACATAATGTCTTTTACTCCCATTTCTTTATTTCTAAGGTCAGAAGATTAATAGTACCTACATACAGCACTGTTATATGGATTAAATAAATTAATACATATAAATTATTTAACCTAGTTCCTGACACTTAGTAAGCACTAAATAACATGTTTGTGATGATCTTAAAAATTTATGACCTTTTAATTTTTTTCCAAGAATGGAATATAGAAACTCACAAATTATTTTATTCTGTAAATTAAAACTAAGCTTTATTTTTAATAAATATAGCTTAAAATACTGTTATTGAACTCAGAATAGAAATAGCTACATTTATTTTGAACCAGACATGAAGATAATTCACAAGATTTACTTTATTTATAGTTTTAAAATTGCAAAAGAAATAAATCGATGTACATAATTATCTTTGACATCTTTACTCTCACCAAAATTGAAACACAAATTATATTATATATTAAATATGTAATATATTTTCATATAAGGATATTGCACAGAATTTATAATTAGATTAAGGTTTATAAAATTATTTTTTAATTAAAAAGAATGACCAATCAGCCACTTATAAAATCTGCTTATGTCTGAATACCACACATATTATGCACACGTGCACAAACACACAAGGTAAGTACCTGGCAGATGGGCATTGTAAACCTTCCCTCTTCTTATTTCAGAAAAATAAAATAGTGATGCCATTTTCTCCTCCAGTTTTATTGAGATATAATTGACACACAGCTTGGACTGATGGGTGCAGAAATATGACAAAATGATAGGAAGACTGTCAGATTTCTGATATTTTACAAGTTCAAAATGATCCAGTAGAACTACAGTTGTTCCTCAGTATCCATGGGTGTTTGGTTCAAGGACGCTTTGGATACCAAAATCTGTGGATTCTCAACTCTTTTATGTAAAATGGTGTAGTATTTGCACATAACCTATGCACATCTTCCTATGTACTTTATATCATCCATAGATTACTTATAGTACCTAATACTATTAAATGCTATGTAAATAGTTGTCAGTATGCAGCAAATTCAAGTTTTGCCTTTTGGAAAATTTCTGGAATTTTTTCAAAAACTATTTTTGTTTCACAGGTGGATGAATCTGCAAATGCTGGACCTGTGGATATGGAAAACTGACTGTACTCAGCTGTGAACATGTGGTTTCCTTCAAGAAAAGGAAATGATGACTTTGAGAGTGGTTCAGAGGCCAACAGGGTTGCTACTGCTACCACAGGCATACCATAGTAACCACAGTCACCACCGAGGACCGAGGAGGTGGGGCTTCTCCCCAATCTGCCCATAGCACAGAACATTGAGCCACCTAGATTTTTCTCAGGCCTTAAGATCTAATGGAATTTTCCCTGATGGATTTCAACTTGCTTTGGACATGTAACCCCTTTTTCCTTTGAATTTCTCCATTTTGGAATGGAATGCCTAATATATGCCTACCCAACCATTGTATTTTAGAAACAAGTTACTTGTTTTCGAAATTTCACAGTTCCACAGATGGAGAGGGATTTGCCCCTGCTTGGAAAATATTGAGTCTCATCCATACCTTATTTAGATGATTTTGAAGGTGAGATTCAGGACTTTTTGAGTTGATTATGTTTATAGGAAATTTTGTAGTTGGATGCAGTAATGGGTTAAGACTTTTGGGGATACTGGGATGAGTTGAATGTATTTTGTACTTGGGATAGGCATGGCTTTTGGAGAGCAAGAGGGCAGATGATTATTGGTTGAATTGTGTCCCCCTCAAATATGTTGAAGTCTACACTCTAGTACATATGAATGTGATCTTATTTGAAAATAGGGTCTTTTGTAGATGTAATTATATTAAGATTAGGTCATTCTGGGATAGGGTGAACCCTAATCCAACATACTAGCATCCTTATAAGAAAAGAAGAAAAGACATAGATAAAGGAGAATGTCACATGACAATAAAGGAAGAGATTGGAGTTATATGACCACATATATGGTCATATATGGCATGTAGTATATATGGCATATATACTATATATTACCAGAGGTTCAGGAAGAGGTATGGAAAAGATTCTTCCTCTGAGCCCCGGGAAGTCATTAACCCTGCCAACATCTTGATTTCAGACTTCTGAACTCCAGAACTGTGAGACAATATATTTCTATTGTTTTAAGCCACCCAGCCTGTGGTACTTTTTACAGCAGCCTTAGGAAATTAACACAAATGCACAGAAACTTCTTGGTGACATAAACTTTCATAGGGTAATCTCCCATCAGTAGCTCAATTATGATAAGCATAAAATCACAATTAGCCCCTGGAATGAAGAATCCCCCAACAGAGCTTTAGGTTCTTATATATTAGAATCTAGGTAACTAGCAGAGGCTGACTGGTATAATGTAACAAGAAAAAACTAAACATTTTACATTTGCTTTCAGCTTCTCTGTCTACTTTCTTTAGCCAGATGGCTAGGTGTGAATTATGATCCATTTGTGGAGGAATGGTCCCTTTTATTAGTTAGAAATTTACTAATCCTCATGCAGAAATTGGCAAAATATTTTACATACTTGTATATGACAAAGTATTAAAAGATATATATATTATTTAACATACAGTTTTAATATCTTTATATAAAATTCTTACAGAGGAAGAAGAATGGGATTTGTAGGATTTTTCAATCCAAAACAAGTATCTGAAAAATTGCAACAATAACTTTCTCCTCTTTGCAAGCGTAATTTTGTCGTTTAGTATCTTAATTGTTCAGTCACATCTTGGATCTTTTTAAACAAGATTTTATCCAATATCACATGGCAAGCAATATTGGTTTAAAAAATAATTAAATGTGAAAAAATTAGTGGTCCTAATCCTAAAACAATAGTATCCCATGGATAGGATCTACTGAAGGGAAACAGCTCAAATATGTTTTAATTCACATTCCAAAATATATCGAAATTTGCAAAGTTCTTTGCTAACATAAATATATTAAAACACTATTTATGAGAGCATTATTTATGTATATTTGGTTGGCTCACATTCTGGCTTGATCATTTGCAAGCTCAGAGTGCTTGGCCAAGTTTTAACTACTCTGTGCCAAAGTTTTTTCTATCTTAAAATGGGAAAATAATAGACTATCTTACAGGTTGATGTGAACAGTAAATTACTTAATATATGTAAAACGTTTAACACGAGTATTGATAAATTAACGTGAAGTCAATTCCCAAATTTATTTATGTATTTATTTTTTTATTTTTTTTTGCGGTACGCGGGCCTCTCACTGTTGTGGCCTCTCCCGTTGCGGAGCACAGGCTCCGGACGCGCAGGCTCAGCGGCCATGGCTCACGGGCCTAGCTGCTCCGCGGCATGTGGGATCTTCCCAGACCGGGGCATGAGCCCATGTCCCCTGCATCGGCAGGAGGACTCTCAACCACTGCGCCACCAGGGAAGTCTCCCAAATTTATTAATTCCAAATAGTTTAACCTACAGTGTTACTAAAAAATCACAAATATATAAAGGATATTTAATATCATTAAAATTATAAATAAAAACAGCAACATGTATATCAGCACTTAAAAATAATTAAATTATCAACTATGATTTTATTTCCCAAAGATTTTAATTTATTTTTGATGCTACTAATGACAACAGATTAAAACCATCTTTTTTTTGACATTCAAGAGATGCAGAAAATGTTGTACTTAGTTGTAAAACTAAGTCTTTTAACTTAATAACATAATCATATTATTAGAAACATAGTTACCGTGCATTCCTAGTCTATATTATAAAGTAAGAATATCATATACTTTTTTTTCCTTCTTTTTTTACTGGTCTACTCTTGGGGACAATCCTGTAAACTCTTAATTGTTCTATTGTAGAGTCAAAGTTCTCCAGAGAAACAAAACCCATAGGCAATAGGATATATTCATCTCCTGTTCCCTTTAAAATAAAGGTTAAGAACAAAGGGACTGTGTTTTTCAAGGTTCACATAATAATCCTTGTTAAAATGGATTTGTCTTTATTTTTTCCAGGAAGTCATTGCCTTTATGGAATAATGGAAGATTACGAATAAAAGTATGACACCTGTGTAAGGAGTACCAAGGAGTTCAATGTCACATAATTTGTTTTGGCCTTTGTTCTGAAGGGAGAGGAAAGGTGTAGAGGGATAAGACCTCATATTAGTTGAGGTAAGATAACAAATACAATCTCTGAATGTAGTGGTTTAGCACAATATCTATTTATTCTTTGCACACTCTATGTTTTTATCAGAGATTTCTATCACCTATGAAAATGTAAAAATATCAGATGGAAAAATATAAGGTAATAAATCAGACAGTATAACTGGGCATAGAAAAATTAAAAAAAGATTCACAAGTGTTGTGACTTTGTTAAATTAACATTTGTTAAGTAGAGTCACTGGATATCCAGTGGTGAGCTGTTGTTCAACAGAAGACTTCAAGGGACAGTGAAATAGAGAAGCTTATTTATCATTCACAGGTCCTAGAGGTGATGCAAGGCAAACCTGGAGGAGACACATTGAGAAGTCAAGGCAGGGTGAAGGCAGAGAGTATGGCAGGGCATAGGTACCTGCCTTTGTGAGGGTTGGTGGGGGAGTGCTCTGGGTTTCCTGGCTAAGGCGAGGTTGGTCAATTCAGACCAAAAAGAGTCAGATTTGGTAAATTCCACAAGGGTCTCTTCTAAGGGGCACACAAGAGGAAGACCCTGGGAGGCAAGGGAAAGCACTCATCCCAAGGGCTAGCGGGGGAGTCCTATCAGGATCTTACATTTACTTGTGAGTGTTTTCTAGGCCATGTGTTGGCAGGAGGGGTAGTGTCTGTCCAAGGCCCCTGCAGGCTGCTTAGCCATACAAACTGGTGCCTGGCTGCCGAAACAGCAATGTTGTGGAGTAATTTACCTAAACTCGCAAAAACAAAGCACCTAACATACAGGTTACCTGAGGTTTCTCAAAAGGTATAGAGGAGGATAGAGGAAAGACTCAAAGATAATGCTATCATGGTGAATGCCAAGGGGGTCACTGGGAAAGAATCGGTCCATCATATAGGGTTGGCTAAAAACTAATTTAGATGTAATTGTGCCTATGCTGAAATACCATATGCATACAATTAAATGGATGTCAAAGTGTCTGTTCTCTTCAGATTATTAGGAGCTTCTATAGTTCAGAGACTATGATTTTTGCATCATAATTACCCTAGGGACTAACACAGGGTCTAATTTTTAGGGAGGAAATAATTAATAAAGAAAATGGACTTTTATAAAGAACATCACAGGGTATTCAAAAGTCGTGCAAAAAAAGAAAGTGGTGTCTGTGTATTCAAGTAATATTCTTTAGTTGATAAAAGTACTGTCTGCAACATAAAGGATCTGGCTTAAATACTATCTATACCATTCACTTTCAATGAAAATTTATTAAAATTCTCAAGCCATAGTCATATCACCTAAAAAAAAGGATATTATGATAAAGTCTGTTCTCTCCATTATCTCAAGTGCTGAATTATAAAGATAAGTATAAAGACACTTAGGGGCAAAACATAAATTCTCAGTAAATAGATACTAAGTTTTTATACTGGTCTTTCTTTCCACCTGAAATTTATGAGATCTTAATCTATTAATGTACATTTTATAAATTCTCATCTTATATGCTATAAAAAATAATTCTTATTTATCTTATTACTCTAACTATTTCAAAAACCTTAATTCATCAGCACTACAAGGAATAAACAAACTATGGCATGGTCATTCAGTGTCATACCATATGACAATTAGATGCAGAATTAAAAATACAAGCAAACAAACAGATTTAATGAATTTTACAAACATTACATTCAGTGAAAAGAACTAGATATAAATGAGTATATACTGAATGCTCCCACTTATATAAACTATTTTATTTAATATAAAAGTCAAAACCAATACAAAACTTTTCTATTCCATCAGAAGTCAGAATAATGGTTGCTCTTGTGAGTATTAGAGTGCATTTAGGATTCTGGTACTTTTTGTTTCTTGCCTGGATGCTATTTACTCATATTTGATCACTTTGTGAAAATTAATTGAGCTGTATACTTAAGATTTGTGCATATTGCTATATGTAGGCTATGTTTTATTTAAAAGTTGACATGAAATATCAACTTTATAAAATTGTAGTATTGTTAGAAAGTAAACACCAGAGTAAAGAAATTGGAATTCTGTAAGAGGATGGGTTAAGTACATTTCAATGGGGTGTTAACTTAAATTCTTCAATAGCAGACTGATCCAATTGTATTCTAATACACCTAAGTATCAATGAGCCCATACATTTTAGAATGACCATGTCTATATCAATACATTAACTTCTATAAGTTAATAAGAAGTGGAATAAGAATGCCACCTGACATATCAGTAAACAAAGGATGTTTCAGCCACCAACCCAGCAGCCGCTACAGTAGATCAACCCCCCAGGGTGCAACCGGAGGAGACTCAGGAATGAAAACAACAGGATACTAGCCCTAGATAGCCGAGGTGCATTTATCAAAGGAATGATTTCATTGAGCCCAGACCTTTGCATCTTCCCATACATAGAAAAGTGCTAAATTAATTAACTTGAAATGTCTGGTTTTCTTCAATTAACAGTAATTCTTTGATTTTCTGACTACCTAGGTTATGTTACAAAACTCCTATATATGGTGGCTCCTTCCTCACCTCTTGGGAGCAGACCCTTGGAGTGACCTGAGAGTCCTGTCTCCCGGGCTTGAAGTCCTCAGAAAATCCACCGAATAAAACATAACTTTCAACTTTTAAGTTGTACTTTTTTTTCAGTTGACACTTATTTGTCCAGAAAAAATAAAAGTCTTTTCAAACTCAGAAATTCATTAGTGAGGAAGATAATATGATTAGAATCTTCTTTATTGTTTTTGGATGAAAATGGCATTTTTTTGCATTGTCCCAAATGACTTTTGTCCCATATGTTCCTGTGGACTCATGAATTTTTCTTCTCAGTTAGTTAGTTCAAGAAGATCCTTCATTTTATTCTTTTCCTGATGTAATCTGCTGAGATGACTCATCTTAACCAACAATTCTGTCCTGAAATATCCAATCTTGCCAAAATATGCTGAAGTCACCCATCAGCTGCTGGGATGTTGTCATAAAACCACCAAAGCATGATGCTTTTCAATGCTTTTTTCTTTGCTTCATTCGTAGGCTGATTTACTCTATGCTCATAAAATGTGTACTATTCCTAATTCAATGTTCTTACTCCCAGAGCAGTTTGTAAAAGGAAGATACCTCTCTTGGTTACCTGCTTCTATTGCATAGTTTACAAATAAGTGTTATTTTTAATGAGGTGGATGGACCTAGAGTCTGTCATACAGAGTGAAGTAAGTCAGAAAGAGAAAAACAAATACCGTATGCTAATGTACATATATATGTATATGGAATCTAAAAAAATGGTACTGATGAACCTAGTGGCAGGGCAGGAATAAAGACACAGGCATAGAGAATGGACTTGAGGACACGAGGTGGGGGAGGAAGGGGAAGCTGGGACAAAGTGAGACGGTAGCATTGACATATATACACGACTAAATGTAAAATGGATGGCTATTGGGAAGCAACTGCATAGCACAGGGAGATCATCTCGATGCTTTGTGACAACCTAGAGGGGTGGGATAGAGAGGGTGGGAAGGAGGATCAAGAGGGAGGGGATATGGGGATATATATGTATACATATAGCTGATTCATTTTGTTGTAAGCAGAAACTAACACAACATTGTGAAGCAGTTATACTCCAATAAAGATATTTTTTAAAAAGTGTTTATTATGCCCACAGTGAGCTATGGAGATTTAGTAGAACAACCCTTTTGGTATCAATTGCTCTTCATGTGATTCCTAGATTCTGAAGTCATAACATGAAATCACAAGCTGGGCTGGTGTTTCTTATTGGGAGGCCACACACTGTATCCATCATTTTAGGCTGAAAGCATTGATCATATTATGATTAAAATAGTTGTGTTTATTTGTCTCTTACTTTATAATGAGTTCTCTGTCGGGTACCTCGTAGGTCATACCATTTACACAATCTCTTTTTTATTTAAATGTTGATAAATTGAATTAATTATCATCTCAGTTGTCTTCTCAGAGTACCCATTTTCTTTCCTTTTCTTTTCTGTTGCCTCTTTAATTTTTTAGGCACCTTTATTATCTATTTTCATGTGTGGTAAGTTAGAAATTTATACCTTCATATAAGTCTTCTGGGTTGAAATCTTAATCACATCATTGCATAATCAAAATATCAATAACTTGTTTAATGTGTCTATGTCTCAGTAGCCTTATCTATAAATGAAAGATAAAAATTATATTAGCCATTATATATGTATACCTAATATATCTATATATTTAATTATAGTAGGTGTAATTGTAACTTTGATAGTAGTAGCAAATGTCCTAAGGCAATGACTGGTTTATAACAAACAGTCAGTATATATAAGGTAGTATTATTCATTTCTTACTTGATTAGCCAAATTGGATGTCCTCCTCTGGCTAACTTCCTTCCTCCCTTAACTCTGTAATAAGTATCACAACATCCTTGGTTTTATTGTGCCTTTCAAAACAGAAAAAGCTTAGACATTTATGGTGAAATAAATGAAAATCAAGCCATCCACAGGAGTTGAGTTTAAGTCTCTGCTGCTACAAGAGTGGTATTTGATATGTGTTTTGAAATATATGGCTATATTTGTTGAGTAAAGGGATAAGGAAACTTTCTTTCCAGACCCTTCATCTACTTCTTTGCCTTCTGGTCAAGAGAAGATCATAGCTTTACAGTCTTTCCTGACTCTCTGCTTTTATGCTTTATTCTGGATGTTTTTCCTCCTTAGGAAGATCTAACTTATAAGCTAAATGCTCTTTTTCAGTGTGTTGTTCCTAAAACTACTGCTCAAGTCACAGAAGAAAAGAGGGGAAAAGACAAAATGTATATATATATATGTTTTTTGATAGAAAAAAGTATGCAACGATACCAGGGCAAAATATTTTCTCTATTTTTATCTGAAGATCTTTTCTATAGTAAAATAATGAGCATATAAGCCATAAAACTTTTAATTTCTGGCTGTTGGTTTGTCTACCACATACTTGCATTTGCTTTCCTCTATGATTCAATTACCCCCACTCCAGCCAGATGGCTTATCTGTATCATTACTAATATGTGACATTTTTGTGTATTATCACAATTAATTTTTCACCCGTAGGGACTTTAGACAAAAAATAGAGAGCTTCTAACTCACAATACTTTCTCACAGAATATATTTTCTTTCCTAAAGCATGTGCCTTATCCCAGTTACCCAGAATATCATTCATCTGTACACCAAAGAAAAGCATATTTGTTTGACATCCCTCTAGACATTATGTCATTTGACTAAATATCTACAATGTACTTTCCAATCATTTATTTTTGAAGATATATTAAATATATTATTCATATGTTGAGTGTCATTTAAACTTTAACTTTTAAATAAAAACTTCTCTTCAACTTCCCAAAATAAAGTTTTTATTTTTGAATACTTTTAGATTTACAGAGAATTTGCAAATATAGTACAGAGTGTTGCCCCACACCCAGTTTCCTCTAATTGTTAACATCTTGCATACCATGGTGTATTTAAAACGTTAAGAAATCGGTATTGATATATTACTATTAACTAAATTTCAGACTTAGTTCAGATTTCAACCAGTTTTTCCACTAATGTTTCCCCCCACACATTTTTTTCTTCTCTTCCAGGATCCAATCCAAGATAACACAGTGCACATAGTCAACTTTCTCAAAGAACATCTTTTCTTTTTTACCTGGCTTAGCATGTCATAAACTTTATAAAAATAAAAACGTAATAATCTGATTATATTAACTAACTTTATGCCAAATTAGACTAGGTATAAAGGACATTCTTCTAATTCCTGGATATGTGTCCATATCAGTAAAATAAATAGCATGAATGGTAAGCCTGCATTGTTAAAACAAAATATTTAGTGATTCAGTTTCTTAGAGTCCATTTTTAATATTGCTTAGTTGCCTTAACTACAAATATTACATAATTCTGATTCCACAAGATGTGAAAATAATGTTCCTCATAATATCCTGATCATGATATCTATGCCAGAATAATGGAAAAGACCAGGAGACATGTTATTATAATATAAAAGCTGCTGCCAAACTGTGTGACTAAGACGTAAATGGTCAGATAAATTTGAAAACCTACTGAAATAATGGTTATTTCTTAGCAAAAATAGCATTTAATTGTATTATATCTTAATATTTAATTGCACAAACTCCATTGGAAAGAGGTACATTTAAATTCACATACCTTACTTTCATTCACGATGCTGTTTATCTTCATCATTGTTGTTTACTGATATGCCTCAGTTATAAGAGAAGGTCAGACAGTCCTCCTCAGAACATTTCAACCTCTGGCAACAATTTTTATTTGCTGATAATAAATGTATTTTAGATTTCTGCATTGTTATTTTATGTAATAATGTCAAGGACAAACATTCTGAAGCATGTCTAATAACACTGAGATCCACTTTCTTTCCACTACAATTCAGCACCCCATTAAATTTAAAGATAATTGAACATTTCTTTAACTTGGTAGGGAGTATTAGATTTTCTTCAAAAGCTTTTATTTTCATTTTCTAATCGTCCTCATTCTTCTTAGTTTGGAGAATGTCTTTGCCCAGAATAACATGAGGTATGAGAGAAGAGTCTGGTGGAAGAAAAATCATATTACATTTTCTATGCTATCCTTATTCTTGATTCTACTGAAGCAATAAACAAACATACTGATTCTGAATATAGATAACTAATGAAATAAATGAGAAATGTTGTAGTAATTTTGAACAGGCAATCTTTTAAAAAAAAAAAGGTCCCAAATGGAGTTACTTATTCTAAGCCCCATGTAACCAAATCAAGACTAAACTTAATTACAGTTTCAACTCCCCCGGAAATGGAATCTTAAACCAGTCAGCCAAGAATTGCCTGATCAGCACTATTACGAAATCTGCCTGGTAGACCTCTGACATTCCCGGAAGGAAAGTAACCTTGCAATAACCAAACCACTTTTTGGCCTAGTATAACTTCCTTGTTCCTGTTGCCTTCTGGCTATAAAACTCTTTCATTTTGTACAGCTCCTCAGAGCTCCCTTCTCTCTGCTAGATTGTATGCTGCCTGATTCTTGAGTCATTGAATAAAGCCAATAGGATATTTAAAATTTACTTAGTTTAATTTTGGTGTTAACAAACGTATATGTTATATTCTTGTTAAAATATCTCCTTATGGTGTAAGCCATTTTTAAGAAGTCACTTAGAAAATGTACAAGAATAAATCCCTAAGAGTTACCCACCTGTAAATAAGCCAAAAGTATTCACTCCTATGTTTCTTTGTAACAGGTCAGTAGACTGTAATATTTCCAATGATAAAACCTGTGCATTTGCTTGTCCATCATTGCATCCACATAGTAGTCTCTCAAAGGTATTTTTTGAACGAATAAGTTCATGCTCGTGTATGGAATTCTTTTGGGGAATGTTTCAATTTCTCATATGTGTTTTATTCTTTTTTGAACTTTTAAAAAATATAGTGGAATATAACCATTTTCTCTCATCTTTATTGCAAATACTTTCTTCCTTCCTAATATGATCTTATAACTTTCTTTACAGGATTTATTTTGCCATACAATTTTTTAAACCCTTTTTAATGCCTTCAGACATTTTAGAGTCTTATCTTATGGATTAATATTTCATTCCATAGAAACCATTTCCCCAAACCCAGCTTATAAAACCTAACAGTTTTTGTACATTTTCAAGTATTATTGTTTTACGTAGAATCTGAGGTCAGACACTGAGGTGTCAAATTTCCTGAGTTTGAATATCAGCTCCACTACTTATTAGTCATGTAGTCTCATTCAAGTTATTTAACCTCTCTAATCCTCAGTTTTCTTATCTCTAAAAGGAAGGTAATAACAATTTCACAAATGTTTATGAAGAATACACCAGTAAATACATAGCGGGAGCTTTGAAGAATGACTTGTTCATAGTAATCACCCAATAAATGTCAAATATTCCTTTCATATGTATATTTTAATCTTTATTTGAATATGTTGTTCAGTTTAAGAAGAGCTCTAGAGTTATGTGTTTATTTTAATAGACTTTCAAGTCCTTTAACATATTTGTTGAAATTGTCCATCCTACTCCCAAAGATTTAAAAGTTCTCTTTTTCAAATCTAAAATCCCATATATAGATGTGTATATTTCTGCTTTTTGATGTTATTCCATTGATCCATTTATTGATATGCCATTTATGCACAGTTTTAATTACTTTAAGCATAATAAATCTTGGTACCTAGATGTATAAGTCATACGTCATTCCCAAGTATTCTTTTTCTTTCTCTCTCCTTCTCTTTTTCCCTTACCAAAATGAGTTTCCAAAGAGTTTTCTTCAAGATAAAATTTAGAAATAATTTTAAAAACACTGGAATTTCAACAGAAAGTTATGTGGTTTATAAACCAATTTAGAGAGAATTGTCAACTTTACAATATTCACTCATTCAGAACACAAATATTCCCTGTATTTTATTGATTCATGTCTTCTTTCATATATTCTGGTAAAAATGTCATTGCTTTCTTAGTATGTATTCTGGTACACTCAAAAAATAAATTTAAATTTTAGTTACTATTTTAATAGGATACATCAAGACGGTAAATTAATTTCAATAAACTAATCTTAAAATAAAAGGAAACTTAATGTCTACACTGACCATCACCTAAAATTCATGCCACCTTCATAGATATAAACACTATCCTCATTGCAGTATGCACGCACACACACACACACACACACACACACACACACATACACACACCTACATCTATGTATTTTTCAAGTGTGTGTGGTTCTATAATGCAAATATTGTTCTATAACTTATTTTCCACTTAACTGTCTAACTCATTTATTAGCCTTTGCATACTATGTATGAGCTGCTCTTTTTAAAGTAATTATTAAAAGAATTCAACTTGTTCTGGGTAAATATGCCTAAATTTTCTCCTGGCAACTAGCCCTCCTCAAATCACAGTTAATGTGTTTTACATCTAGTTATCTGCAACTGGATCTAGACTCAGGCATATGATGAGGCAGTCAGAATGTCATACAACCTGGTCTCAAATATTCAGGATCTTTCATGTGCAATGAGACCAATACTGAGATCACAGAAAGAAGTATTTGTTCTACTAGTGAGGGAGATCTAATTGAAGAATAACAGAAATGATTAAATTTGGGATCTTTATATCTTAGTAGACTGTTTTTTATCTGTATTTTCTTGCACTTAATTCTTGCCTGTTAGTCTCATAATCACACATATATGATAAATGGAAATCATTTATAGATTATATGTCTAAAATAAATGCAAAACTCCCCTGAAATTCTCAAGATTTACTGAGGTAACGCAGTGTATGGAAGCTTAAAGATATTGTCAAACCTAAAACACAACCAAGGTTGTTAACTCCTAGTCTAGCATAATGAAAATAAAAATTAATTTCATAGATTAAAAGTCAGTTCTTAAAACACTATTATAATTGTGGCTATTGATATTATTAATTATAATTCAGGTGCTGTCTTGTGTAAATAATTTTACTAGAATGCAAGTCAAGTATTGAAAGGCCATAAGAAGGAATACATGTACTACCAAAAATGAAAATGTTTTATGTTGTTTCTGGTATGTTCTTAGTCAAGGCAAGTTTATCTATCTATGTATCTATGTATCTATGTATCTATCTACATATCTATCTATCTAATGTGTGTGTGTAACTAAAGTGAAAATACAAAATCAATATCCAAGCAAAACTTGTACTGGACAAATTTAAATAGGCAAGAAAACTTTATTCAAGGCTATTGCTTTGAAGCAAAGAACTGGAAGGTCCTTATGACCTGAGGTATGGGGATAATAGGCCATCTTTTTTTCATATTTGGTTTTGCCCAAAGAAGAAGTAAGCTTTCTCATATCTTTATGACAAGAGGTAGTTTTACAACTGGAGCAAGGCATCTGCCAAAGTTAGGCTTCTGCCTTCCCACAAAAACTGAGAGATAAAGGCACTATCTTCCTTGATGGTAACATGTCAAAAGGATGGCTCCCAGGTCCTTCAGAAAGGCATTATTGGCTTGTAAACTGTCAAGAACCTTTCTAAAAAACCTTTCTAAAACCTTTCACACAAAGAACTCAGAACAATTTGTTCTACTCTGAACAAACTGTCTTCTAGCCATGTTTCTAAAAGTACCACAATTTTATAGACACTTGAAGGAGAACATGACTCTCTTCTCTATAGGAAAAGATCTTACAAATGTATCAGCAAGTACAGTACGCAATTTTTTATTACTATTAAGAGTTCAGACTGATCCTGTTTTCAAATTTAATTCTGTCACTTGCCAAGATGCAAGCTTAGGAAAATTATAGCATGTATCTAGAACTTAGTTTCTTCTGCAGTAAAAATGCTTAATTTTTAAGATTTTGGCCAATGTTAAATAAAATTTGAGTAGTGGTTAGTATATTGCCGAGTATATATACATTTTAACTATAGTTGTTTATATTCTGAAGGTAGTTTTTGATCTTTTTAAAAATTTTTGAGCTGATAAGAGTGAATTATCTATAGTGCCTGTGGAAAAAGTAAAACTATTCCAGATACTTTGAATTCTATCTACTTCCCATATCATCAGAAACAAAAGTGATTTGTCTATATGCATCTGGTGAAAAAAACTGCACCTTTAATTTTTCACAAGTAAATGTCAGAATAGTGTGCTTTTAAATGTGGAACTTACCACAAATTTGTTGGCTCCCTCAAAAAGCTATATACCAACAGCTTTTTTCTCAGAACTTAAAAGTCCATATATACAATAAAATATATTGTTCTCACAGTCTCTGGTCTATGTTCTGGTGCCCATCTGGATAAAAAAAAAAGAGTTCCTGCTCATAATAAGCTCATAATCTATTGCATAGATTCATAATCATAGGAGTGAGCATATTAGAATGACCTGAAAAGTGTTTCTACATCAAAATGATCAAGTCATAATCTTACTAGAAAATATGGCATCAAGATTTTGGTATTTTTTGAACAGATTCTTAGATTTTATTTATTGAGGCCAGGGCTAAGAATTACTTATGTAGTAAATGAGTTCAGAGATTACACTAAAATAAAATTACACTAAAATAAAATCCATTACTCGTTATATCAGGACTAAAGTACATATTACAAAACAAAGATTTCTTTTAATAAAATGTACCTTGCAAGATAAAGAAACCAATTAATACATATTTAACATTTAATGTGTTCCAAATTTATTCAATATTATAAGGAATGATACTTCAGAAAATTCTATTTCAAATTTATACATGTTATATATTTGAAAATTGAGACCCAAAGTAAGTCTGCTATGATCTCGCTATTTGATACGATGCCAAAAGGACAGACAATGATTCCTTGGCTCATCGGAAACTTATCTTTTTATTTATCTTTGAGTTGGTTATCCCTGGTCCATTTAAGAACTCCTTCTCTTCACATTCTTTCATTTAAATTTTTATCTAAAATGCTTAGATTTACCCTTAGTTCTAAGGCATTCTAGGACATTTAGTACATCCTATCTACTGATAACAAGACCTGAAATCGTAATTAACAGAATGACTGACCTAGCATAAACAGGAAAAATGTATCTGAGCACATATTGATCATTTTAAATTGGTATGTCGATGGTAAGCCGTCACTGTCGTCATAAATTTACAGCAGCTTCAAAATTAATCACTCATTCTGCTTATACTCCAGATATTCCAGGGAAATTAATATCCTAACTAATTTTATTTGATTTAGTAAAAATGTAATTAAATATCACTTGATCCCTATTCCCCAAACACCTGATTACTCATCATTTCAGAACTGAGACTTACAGTAGTAGGCAATGTATTTTATATAGTGTTAATCTAATTTAATTCTGTCCAGTCTATGAATATATTTAAATGATATTATTTTTGAAATTCTACCTGTGATTTTATTGAAGTTGCTTAGAAAAGTCAGAGGCCATTTTACTCTAAGTTCTTTGTGTCTCTCTTTGAATAATAATACTGTATAACCAAATAAAATCGGTGAAGTGTATGCAATCATATTATTTAATATGTGATGTGAAGCTTTAACACTGCTTCCTGGGAGATAAAGAAAAATGTGTCCTCATCGTAGGAGAATAAACACAGGCAATTATGCATAATTATGGAGATTAAGTTCCAGTTAAGGCTAAATTTCAATAATATCTCTATCCACAAATCTTTTCAAGTTTTTAGTGACATGAAAGAAGATCAAAGTAACTCAAGGTACTAATCTCTATTATGGTTAAAGATAAAATAAGTTTGATTAGGGAATTCTAGCAGTACGACAAGTTCAAGAGCATTTCTCCATTTACCGTAGTATTTGGACAGTTATCTCTAGTAGCATTTCAGAGCCAAGACAGAGTTTTTATATTCCCAAACTACATTTACCACTTGGAAATATGCAGAAGAAACAGTTATCAGTCTGATTTTACCTATAAAAGGGTGTTGAAAATGTCAATTGCAATGTTGCTTAACAGGCTTTAGAATAATTTCTAGTGAAACTTCATATTACCCTTCCAGAACACCAATAAAAAGACTTGGTATTTAATATTCTTAATAAAAAGAACACAATAACACCAAACAACATAACAATATGTAAGGTACATCATTCCACTAAGATGAAAAGAAAAATAAGTTAGTTCCTTTTTTGCTTTAAAAACAAAACCAGAAAACTGAATAATATGACTACTATTTTCATGGTAAATCTATTGTTGGCAATATCGAAATTATACAATGATTTACACATTCTAATCTAAATTATTTTATAAGTATTGGATATATATTCTACTGCACACTATTTATGTAAACACCATTTTGGTCATTATATATATTATTTTAAAATAAATCAACCTTAGAATATTTAACTGTGCGATGTCATGCACTGTGCTAAATTGCTCTGTATATTTGATAACTCTTAGTGCTATCACTTTGTACAGGTGAGGAAACTGTGGCTCATGGAGTTTAAATAATTTGATGTTATGAAACAGCTAGTGAGTGGTATAACTAGTTTTTGAAGCCATGTAATGATCTCATATGCTTAACAAATCACCTTTAGAGTAAGCAACCATATTGATTTAAATGTAAATATCTGTATAACTTGCTATTATCGCATTCTTTAAGCAGAGAGCAGAATAGAAAAGAGTAAACTCTGTCTTCCATAGACAGGCTTAATACTCCATATTTAGGGCTTGTCTAAGGAGAGAGCAGATTGATTACAATGAATTGTCCATAAGGCATTCTATGATCAAACCCAAGAGAATTTTCTTCAGTCTTGCATCCTTACAGCAAAAGATCTTTCTCAGTCTGTTTCTTGCATCCTTTCCACTCCACTTTCTTATTGCTTCCTCACATTGTTTACTCCCCTATACACATCACATTTGCATACACAGATCCACATAACATGTCACTAACAAAAAACAGAGTTGGGAACACAGGAAAAAAGACAAAAGAAAATTAAAATATTTAAATAAGAAATTTAGAAGGAATCACAATTCTATTTTTACCTACTCTGTTTAAGAGAAGTATCTTGTTCCATAGTCTGACATTCATTTAATTTAAAAATGTAAGGTGCATTTTTCAAGTTATTATTTGTTTGTTTTGGTTTTTTGTTTGTTTTTTAACATATTTATTGGAGTATAATTGCTTTACAATGTTGTGTTAGTTTCTGCTGTATAACAAAGTGAATCAGCTATACGTATACATATATCCCCATATCCCTCCCTCTTGCATCTCCCTCTCACCCTCCCTATCCCACCCCTCTAGGTGGTCACAAAGCACGGAGCTGATCTCCCTGTGCTATGCAACCGCTTCCCACTAGTTGTCTATTTTACATTTGGTAGTGTATATAAGTCCATGGCACTCTCTCACTTTGTCCCAGCTTACCCTTCCTCCTCCCTGTGACCTCAAGTCCATTCTCTACATCTGTGTCTTTATTCCTGTCCTGCCCCTCGGTTCTTTAGCATCTTTTTTTTTTTTTTAGATTCCATATATATGTGTCAGCATACGGTGTTTGTTTTCCTCTTTCTGACTTACTTCACTCTGTATGACAGACTCTAGATCCATCCACTTCACTACAAATAACTAAGTTTCGTTTCTTTTACGGCAGAGTAAAATTCCATTGTATATATGTGCTGCATCTTCTTTATCCATTCATCTGTCAATGGACCCTTAGGTTATTAAAATGATTATGCTTTCTCCTTAATGAGAACACACTGGAAAATTGCCAAGGAGTAGGACATCATATCTTCTATCTTACTGATGAAGTTTTAAACTGTGAAAACATGTAGGTGTATACCACTAACTGTGTATAGCACCAGAAAGATCCTTAAAATTAAATGTATACAGAGTAAGAAAAAATAATAATAATAATAATAATAATAATAATGAACAAACGTTATAATGTGGAACCTGACAAACACTTCCCAAACAACATAAAGCCAATTATTATCCAATGGTCAACCTGGCCTATGTATTTTTTTTTTTGGGGGGGGGTACACAGGCCTCTCACTTGCCGTGGCCTCTCCCGCCGCGGAGCACAGGCTCCGGACGCGCAGGCTCAGCGGCCATGGCTCACGGGCCCAGCCGCTCCGCGGCATGAGGGATCCTCCCGGGCCGGGGCAGGAACCCGCGTCCCCCGCAACAGCAGGCGGACTCTCAACCACTGCGCCACCAGGTAAGCCCTGGCCTATGTATTTTTGAATAACTTTCAGGAATAAATACACTAAGTCTAGGTCATAGTGGAATATCAAATAGGATTAATTATCTAGTGGCAACTGAAATTAACAGATATGTAAAAAAGATAGTGTTCATGCTTGATAACTCTCAATTGTTTCAGTGAATTTTCTAATAACCTAATGAAAATAAAGGAAGGGAATGTTATGAACGAAATGCTTATGTCCTCCCTAAATTCATATGTTGAAGCCCAAACCCCCAATGTGATAGTATTTGGAGATGGGACATTTAGGAGATAATTAAGGTTAAATTAGATCATAAAGGTGTGGTCCTCATGGTGGGATTACTGGCCCTATAAAAGGAGGAAGAGAGGGAGAACTCCCTCTCCAGGAGAGCACAGAGGAAAGGCTGTGTGAGTGAAAAGGCAAGAAGGCCATCTGCAACACAAGCAGAGAGATCTGACCAGACACCGACCCTGCTCACACATTGATCTTGGACTTCCAAGACTGTGAGATCTTCCAGAAGTGTGAGAAATAAATTTCTATTGTTTAGGCCAGCCGGTTTGTGGTGTTTTGTTAGGGAAACTAACAGAGGGTGGTAAAGTAAATTTCAAGACTTTTAATGTGTGAAAGTGCATTTATTTTGCTCTCACACCGAATCAATAATAAGCCTGAGTATAAAATTTTATGTGGGAAAAATTTTTCCTCCACAATTTGGTGGGGAATATTCCAATGTCTTAGAGCTTCCAATGTCCCTGGTTCTGTTTTTTTATCCTTTATGTAAAAATATTTGTTGTAATGTTTTTCTTACCAGAAGCTTGCAGAATTTTGTCTTTTACCTCACTGTTCTGATACCCAATGATGTGCTTTCTTGTAAACCTATTTTAAACAACTGTATTATGACTCAGTATGTAATAATTTATTTTATTCTGGAAATATTGTCCATATTTTGTTCAAACTTAATTAACAATTGGATGACTTAGTTTCCTTCTGTTTGCTCCATTATCTCACTATGAGATAACTCTTTTTAAGATATTGGACCTCCTGAACTGTTTCTGTAACTTTAAAGCTAACAGATGCTAACCAAAATTTTGATTTGATTGTAATAAAGTAACATTTTTCAGTGTGTTCCACAAAATGTGAGGCCTCCAAGTTGTTAGTAGAAATTACAAAAAACAAGTGGTTCAGAGTTAATATTAACTTGAGAAATGCGTGGATGAACAAAATAATCACATTTATTAACTGTTGATATTATCAGAATATTTAATATACCATGTATTTTGTAGTTATTCAAAAAGGACACGTGCTGTAGAATATATACCAATGAAAAATATAGTTTGTCCTAGAGGGCATCTCACAAAACTAGTTCTTAATAGTAAACTGTAAAATGAGCTCTGGTGAGATCACCTTGATTTTCTTATATGCCTTTAGAAAGCTGTCAGTGTAAAAAGTCTTCAATTTCAAATTAGCTATAGGAGGTGGCGAGAAGATGGAGACGAGTAGGACGCGGAGATCACCTTCCTCCTCAAAGATACATCAGAAATACACCTACACGTGGAACTGCTCCTATAGAACACCCACTGAATGCTGGCAGAAGACCTCAGACCTCTCAAAAGGCAAGAAACACCCCACGTACCTGGGTAGGGCAAAAGAAAAAAGAATAGACAGGGACAAAAGAATAGGGACGGGACCTGCACCAGTGGGAGAGAGCTGTGAAGGAGGAAAGGTTTCCACACACTAGAAGCCCCTTCGTGGGCCGGAGACTGCGGGTGGCGGAGGGGGGAAGTTTTGGAGTCGCGGAGGAGAGCGCAGCAACAGGGTGCGGAGGGCAAAGCAGAGAGATTCCCGCACAGAGGATCGGTGCCGACTGGCACCCGAGAGGCTTGTCTGCTCACCCGCCGGGGTGGGCGGGGGCTGGGAGCTGAGCCTCGGGCTTCAATCGGATCCCAGGGAGAGGTCTGGAGTTGGCAGAATGAAAACAGCCTGAAGGGATTAGTGCACCATGGCTAGCCGGGAGGGAGTCCGGTTGAAGTCTGGAGCTGCCGAAGAGGCAAGAGACCTTTTCTTCCCTCTTTGCTTCCTGGTGCGCGAGGAGGGGGTTTAAGCGCGCTGCTTAAAGGAGTTCCAGAAACGGGCAAGGAGCTGCTGAAGAGACAAGAGACTTTTTCTTGCCTCTTTGTTTCATGGTGCGAGAGGAGAGGGGATTAAGCGCACCGCGTAAAGGAGCTCCAGAAACGGGCGCGAGCCGCGGCTGTTGGCGCGGACCCCAGAGACGGGTGTGGGACACTAGGGTTGCTACTGCCGCCACGAAGAGGCCTGTGTGTCAGCACAGGTCACTCTCCACACTTCCCCTCCTGGGAGCCTGTGCAGCCCGCCACTGCCGGGGTCCCGGGATCCAGGGACAGCTTCCCCGGGAGAACGCGCAGCGCGCCTCGGGCTGGTGCAGCGTCACGCTGGCCTCTGCCGCCGCCGCAGGCTCGCCCCGCGTCTGTGCCCCTCCCTCCCCCTGGCCTATGCCAGAGCCCCCGAACCACCTGCTCCTTTAACCCCGTCCTGTCTGAGCGAAGAGCAGACGCCCTCGGACGTCCTACACGCAGAGGCGGGGCCAAGTCCCAAGCTGAACCCCAGGAGCTGTGCAAACAAAGAGGAGAGGGGGAGGTCTCTCCCAGCAGCCTCAGAAGCAGCGGATTAAAGCTCCACAATCAACTTCAAGTGCCCTGCATCTGTGGAAAACCTGAATAGACAGCGAAATATCCCAAGTTGAGGAGGTGGACTTTGGCCTCCCTTTCTTCCTCCCTTCCTTCCTCTCTTCCTTCCTCCCTTTCTTCTTCTCTTCCTTCCTTCCTTCATTTCTTCCTTCCTTTCTTCCTTCCTTCCTTTCTTCCTTCTTCCCTTCCTTTCTCCCTTCCTTCCTTCCTTCCTTTGTTCCTTCCTTTCTTTCTTTCCTATCTTTTCTCCCTTTTATTTTGAGCCGTGTGGATTAAAGGCTCTTGGCGCTTCAGCCAGGCATCAGGGCTGTGTCTCTGAGGTGGGAGAACCAACCTCAGGACACTGGTCCACAAGAGACCTCCCAGCTCCACGCAATATCAAACGACAAAAATCTCCCAGAGATCTCCATCTCAACACCAAGACCCAGCTTCATTCAAGGACCAGCAACGTACAGTGCTGAACACCCTATATGCAACAAATAGCAAGACAGGACTACAGCCCCATCCATTAGCAGAGAGGATGCCTAAAATTATAATAAGGCTACCAACATCCCCAAACACACCACCAGACGTTGAGGAGGTGGACTTTGGGAGCAAGATATATTACTATTTTCCCCTATTTTTCTTTTTGTGAGTGTGTATGTGTGTGCTGCTGTATGAGATTTTGTCTGTATAGTTTTGCTTTCACCATTTGTCCTAGGGTTCTGACCGACCCGTTTTTTTGTTGTTGTTGTTTTTTATAAAATTTTTCTTCTTAACAATTATTTTTTATATTAATAACTATATTTTATCCTACTTTATTTTGCCTTCTTCCTTTCTTTCTTCCTTTCTTTGTTCCTTCCTTTCTTCCCTCCTTCCTGCCTTTCTTTCTCCCTTCCTTCCCCCCTTCCTTCCTTCCTTTCTTCCTCTCTTCCTTCCTCCCTTTAGCTTCATTCAAGGACCAGCAACGTACAGTGCTGAACACCCTATATGCAACAAATAGCAAGACAGGACTACAGCCCCATCCATTAGCAGAGAGGATGCCTAAAATTATAATAAGGCTACCAACATCCCCAAACACACCACCAGACGTGGACCTGCCCACCAGAAAGACAAGATCAAGCCTCATCCACCAGAACATAGACACTAGTCCCCCCAACCAGGAAACATACTCAACCCACTGAACCAACCTTAACCACTGGGGACAGTCACCAAAAACAATGGGAACTACGAACCTGCAGCTTGCAAAAAGGAGACCCCAAACATAGTAAGATAAGCAAAATGAGAAGACAGAAAAACACACAGCAGATGAAGAAGCAAGATAAAAACACACCAGACCTAACAAATGAAGAGGAAATAGGCAGTCTACCTCCAAAAGAATTCAGAATAATGACAGTAAAGATGATCCAAAATCTTGGAAATAGAATAGACAAATTGCAAGAAACATTTAACAAGAATGCACCATCATTCGAATTATAGGGCTCCCAGAAGAAGAAGAGAAAAAGAAAAGGACTGAGAAACTATTTGAAGAGATTATAGTTGTAAACTTCCCTAATATAGGAAAGGAAATAGTCAATCAAGTCCAGGAAACACAGAGAGGCCCATACAGGATAAATCCAAGGAGAAACATGCCAAGACACATAATAATCAAACTGTCAAAAATTAAATACAAAGAAAACATATTAAAAGCAGCAAGGGAAAATCAACAAATAACACACAAGGGAATCCCCATAAGGTTAACAGCTGATCTTTCAGCAGAAACTCTACAAGCCAGAAGGGAGTGGCAGGATATACTTAAAGTGATGAAGGAAAAAAACCTACAACCAAGATTACTCTACCCAGCAAGGATCTCATTCAGATGATGTGATGGAGAAATCAAAAGCTTTACAGACAAACAGAAGCTGAAAGAGTTCAGCACCACCAAACCAGCTTTACAACAAATGCTAAAGGAACTTCTTTAGGCAAGTAACACAAGAGAAGGAAAAGACCTACAAGAACAAACCCGAAACAATTAAGTAAATGGTAATAGGAACATACATAT
>NC_041226.1:43783906-43785027 GCF_002837175.3 Physeter macrocephalus | reverse complement strand
ACCACAATGCTATGAGACTAGATATCAATTACAGGAAAAGATCTGTAAAAAATACAAACACATGGAGGCTAAACAATACACTACTTAATAACGAAGTGATCACTGAAGAAATCAAAGAGGAAATCAAAAAATACTTAGAAACAAATGACAATGGAAACACGACGACCCAAAACCTATGGGATGCAACAAGAGCAGTTCTAAGAGGGAAGTTTATATCAATACAGTCCTACCTTAAGAACAGGAAACATCTAGAATAAACAACCTAACTTTGCACCTAAAGCAATTAGAGAAAGAAGAACAAAAAAAAAAAAAAATTTAGAGAAGAGCTAACACCTATCCTTCTCAAACTCTTCCAAAAGATAGCAGAGGGAGGAACACTCCCAAACTCATTCTATGAGGCCACCATCACCCTGATACCAAAACCAGACAAAGACGTCACAAAGAAAGAAAAGTACAGGCCAATATCACTGATGAGCATAGATGCAAAAATTCTCAACAAAATACTAACAAACAGAATCCAACAGTACATTAAAACGATCATACACCATGATCAAGTGGGGTTTATTCCAAGAATGCAAGGATTCATCAATATACGCAAATCAATCAGTGTGATACACCATATCAACAAACTGAAGAAGAAAAACCATATGATCATCTCAATATGTGCAGAGAAAGCTTTTGACAAAATTCAACACCCATCTATGATAAAAGCCCTGCAGAAAGTAGGCATAGAGGGAACTTTCCTCAACACAATAAAGGCCATATATGACAAACCCACAGCCAGGATTGTTCTCAATGGTGAAAAACTGAAACCATGTCCACTAAGATCAGGAACAATACAAGGTTTCCCACTCCACCACTCTTATTCAACATAGTTTTGGAAATTCTAGCCACAGCAATCAGAGAGGAAAAAGAAATAAAAGGAATCCAAATCGGAAAAGAAGAAGTAAAGGCGTCACTCTTTGCAGATGATACTATACACAGAGAATCCTAAGGATGCTACCAGAAAACTACTAGAGCTAATCAATGAATTTGGTAAAGTAGCAGGATAAAAAATTAATGCACAGAAATCTCTGGCATACTTATACACTAATGATGAAAAATCTGAGAGTGAAATTAAG
>NC_041226.1:43768952-43783894 GCF_002837175.3 Physeter macrocephalus | reverse complement strand
GCCAAAGCAATCTTGAGAACGAAAAATGGAGCTGGAGGAATCAGGCTCCCTGACTTCAAACTATACTACAAAGCTACAGTAATCAAGACAGTATGGTACTGGAACAAAAACAGAAATATAGATCAATGGAACAGGATAGAAGCCCCAGAGATAAACCCAGACACATATGGTCAATTTATCTTTGATAAAGGAGGGAAGGATATACAGTGGAGAAAAGACAGCCTCTTCAGTAAGTGGTGCTGGGAAAACTGGACAGCTACATGTAAAAGTATGAAATTAGAACACTCCCTAACACCACACACAAGAATAAACACAAAATGGGTTAAAGACCTAAATGTAAGGCCAGACACTATCAAACTCTTAGAGGAAAACATAGGCAGAACACTCTATGACATAAATCACAGCAAGATCCTTTTTGACCCATCTCCTAGAGAAATGGAAATAAAAACAAAAATAAACAAATGGGACCTAATGAAACTTAAAAGCTTTTGCACAGCAAAGGAAACCATAAACAAGACCAAAAGACAACCCTCAGAATGGGAGAAAATATTTGCAAACGAAGCAACTGACAAAGGACTAATATCCAAAATTTATAAGCAACTCATGCAGCTCAATAACAAAAAAACAAACAACCCAATCCAAAAATGGGCAGAAGAACTAAATAGACATTTCTCCAAAGAAGATATACAGATCGCCAACAAACACATGAAAGAATGCTCAACATCATTAATCATTAGAGAAATGCAAATCAAAACGACAATGAGATATCATCTCACACCGGTCAGATTGGCCATCATCAAAAACTCTAGAAACAATAAATGCTGGAGAGGGTGTGGAGAAAAGGGAACTAATGAGGTGGATAGACCTGGAGTCTGTCATACAGAGTGAAGTAAGTCAGAAGGAGAAAAACAAATACTGTATGCTAACACATATATATGGAATCTAAGAAAAAAAAATGTCATGAAGAGATTAGTGGTAGGACGGGAATAAAACACAGACTTACTAGAGCATGGTCCTGAGGATATGGGGAGGGGGAAGTGTAAGCTGTGATGAAGTGAGAGAGTGGCATGGACATATATACACTACCAAATGTAAAATAGATAGCTAGTGGGAAGCAGCCACATAGCACAGGGAGATCAGCTCTGTGCTTTGTGACCACCTACAGGGGTGGGATAGGGAGGATGGGAGGGAGGGAAACGCAAGAGGGAATAGATATGGGAACATATGTATATGTATAACTGATTCACTTTGTTGTAAAGCAGAAACTAATACACCATTGTAAAACAGTTATACTCCAATAAAGATGTTTAAAAAAAAAAAAAAAAGCCCTGGCGAACACAGGCAAAGGTGTGAAGCGATGCTGAGAGTAGGGATTCCACCACTTGCTGCTTCCAATCCCTGCCCTCCTTCCTCCCTGCATTTTCCCCAAATCAGTGTCCAATGTGGCCTGATGTTTCATGCCTGGGAAAGATTCCTCTTAGGCCATACCTGACAAGAAGGTGGTGAGTTTTGTTGTCGCGGGATGTTTTCCATGTGTTTGTTTTTTCTCACCAATTTCAAAGGTGGGCCTACTTCCTGGGACCGCCTGACCTACAAGAATGTCCCAAGCAGACAGTCCACTCCTCAATTCTAAGAGTCCTGAAGATACTTCAGCGTGTGGGAAATCCCTGGGACATGGATGTGCTTTCCTTTGGAGCTCCCTCCTGCTCGCTCTACACACCTAGGAAGACTTCAGAGGAGCAAAGAAAGGAAACGTTCAGGAAACTCTAACGAGCCTCACGGTCACCTTCCACATTGGTCTCGTGCCAGGCTCTGGGTGGCATGGGCATGACATCCTTAAACCCTCACGCCACGGTGACCGCCTGCTTTCCTTTGCATCTGCGGACACAAGATGTCATCAGCCACTTCAGTAAACAAAGGTTGTCGCCCTGCCATCAGCCCTCAGACCCTGCAGCTGCCCCCAAGCGTGGCCCCCGAGGGCAATTCAGGATGAAGAAAGGCAGGATGCTAGCCCTGAAAAGTTCAGATTCATATCTAGGAATGATTTCAATGGACCAAGACTCTCGAATCTTCCCACACTTAGAAAAGAGCTCACCTCTCTGACTTGAGAAGTCTGGGTAAGGTTTTGTTGTTGGTGGTGGTGCTGGTGGTGATGGTGCTCTGTTTATTTCATTGTTTTGATTTTTGTCTTTGTGATTAGCAGAAATCTTTTGGTATTCCCTGACATGTTTCTATGTTTTCCTCTTTTATTCAACGAAAACTCCTTAATAGCCTGGCTCCTTCCTCCCGTACTTCTTCAGAAGCTTTCCACAGCGCTTTGGGAGTGGCTGTCACCGTGTCTGTAGTCCTCAGTAAGGTCCCCGAATAAAAGGTTCCTCTCAAAAAATAAAATAAAATAAATAAAATAAAATAAAATTAGCTATAAATGGTGTGATGTCTCAGTTGTGTGACTATTTTTTTTTCTGCATTAATAGAATAAAACTGTCCTATTGGCAGTTATTTCATGTTAATATAGGAAATGAAGCTCTTGAAAAATATTAAAACTTAGCTATAAATACACAAAAACATTCTATTTTGAAATAAGAATAATAACTTAATTATCCAACCCAAGGAAAGAGCATATTATTTCGCTTTGGCAAAGGAAATGTAAAGCAAAAAGAAAAACAACCTTGACTAAAATAGCACATGGAGAGATTGGCTAACAATTCAATCATTTAATAAACATTTGTGGAAAACCAATGGACTGGGTCATTAGACTAGAGAGTGAAGACAATTCACCACCTGAAATAGCTCTAGTCTGATATCAGTCAAATCCCAGTGACCTAGCTGATATGTGGCATCAGAGTGGCACACACATTGTTCTAAGCTCACAGAGGCAGACACCAAAGTCTAAACTGAGTGAATGACTAAGGTTAATATAAGCTTTTGAGGTAGGTGATATCTAAAGTTTGAAATGTGATTTGGTCTTGGGTAAGAGAAAGAAGCAGGAGTTGGGCATGAGGTGCTTAGCACTTTCGCTCAGAATGAGAACTCTTTATGATATTAACTCTGGTCTGGAGAATTAGCTAAGATTTACTGACCTTTTTTGTAGTCTGCTTCTATAATAAATAATAACCCCATCATCAAGGAGAAGTGTTTTTGTGTGTTTGTTTGTTTTCTTCTGCTTTGCTTTGCCTTTCCCACCACCCCCCCCACCCCCAGATAAGCAGCACTTAACATCCTGAAATAGAACTGAGTTAAATGCAGGTGTTCAAGTTAAATTTCTAGTTTAAAGGCAAACTTATGGCAATTTATTGTACTATTAAGGCTGTTTAGAGCAAGTTTGGCTAATTACTTTGATTTTGTATTTGTGGTAATATATTCATTAACAGAGGCTAAAGAGTAGCAACTTTAGGTTAAAATACCTGAAAAAATAATAATAATTAGCACTGTTTGGTTTTAAAAACAGAGAATTCACCAGAAGTCCAAAGTAAGGGTCTTATTAACTATATCTGGAGAAATATGTTGTACAAATGGTGACAATTTACAACATCCCTTATATTGTTCACTTATAGAAGCCTAAGGTTATATCTCTTTAAATACAGGATTTTCAACAAAGAGCATAATTCTGTTGAAATGTCTATGAATGCACCAGTTCAAAGGTATACCGGATAAAACATCTCTGCCTGGTCATTTTATATCTCAGCAGATAAGCTTGCCAAATAGGTAGCAAATTATGAAATTTCCACTTTGGTTCCATTTTCCTGTTCTTTCACTAAAGATCAAGGAATATTGGTTTGCAAACAAAGATCAGCCATATCAGAAACCTTTATTCAATATTTTTATGTGTAAATCTTCCCCATCCATGATTTGCTATTGTTGTTTAAAAATCTTCCGTGATAATCACTGTCATTGACTACAGGGACAAAATTTATTTGTAATAATATATGAAACATAATAGTTTTATACAAATTAAGAGAAATGATTTTTACAATGTGTTTATAATATTTCTTGGAGGAAGGGAAATATTTGGAGGCATTTTATTGATTTATTGAACTAATTAGGGTAATGAAATAACCATTGAAGAATCCATTATCCTTATATTTTCTGCAGTTATAGAGGTATATAGATTAGTTTTATAACTTGAAAAGTGTTTCATGATGCAGCATTAAGAAAATAGACTTAGTTAAGACATTTTAATACATCTATGCTAAATCCCTTGCTTTTTAAACCCAGTGACATTTTATTGAGTAAGTGAATTACATTTATAAAGTAAAATGACAAAATTAAATCTTTACTGGATTAAGATTACTTATGCAGGAAATTACATTTCTCAGGGTATGAGGTATAGCAGGGAGAAAGGTTTTGTTTGTTGTAGAGTTTCATTACTAGTATCAGAACATCTAATGTTGAAAAATACATTCAATAAATTCAAATTCATTTACACATTCTTTATTCATTCTTAAATATTCCTAAGAAAGTCATGTGTCTTAGACTAGAGAAGATCTGGTAAATATTTCATATAATAATCCCTGAGTCTTTTGCTTTTTCATATTACTATTTTCTCCTCATCTTGGGTTTATTTAAAGCCAGAAGGGCAGAGCAGTATGGTCTTCCAGGCCTGTAGCTACTGCTTCTTATTCTGACAAATCAATATAAAATGTGAGCCTGAAACCTGATATCATCAACCTCATTTTCTCTGTTTTACAGCAGGAAATAAAGTTATTTCAGAAACCAGGACACAGAATGTGTAAGTGTTTATTGTAACATAATTTTGCCAGGCAAAATACTGAACTATTATTTTCTCATAATACTTTGGCTTAAAATACTTGATTCAATATTTTTGTAAAAATATGCTGTAAAGTATAAATCAACATGAACATACCCCTTTTTCTATACATATTTGTTGACAATATCTATTATTTGGATATAAGGTCAGTCTGGTGCAAAGAGTAAAAGAGGTAAAAATATATTTTTTAATAGTTTACATTTAATGGTTTTATTGTTTATTGTTTTTTTCTGCACATGCTTTCTGTCCTTTAAGATCCAGTTGTAGTTTCTGGTCTATTTGGCATTTACTAAAACTTAACTAATAGGGCTTCCCTGGTGGTGCAGTGGTTGAGAGTCCACCTGCTGATGCAGGGGACACGGGTTCGTGCCCTGGTCCGAGAGGATCCCACATGCCGCGGAGCTGCTGGGCCCGTGAGCCATGGCCGCTGAGCCTGCGCGTCCGGAGCCTGTGCTCCTCAACGGGAGAGGCCACAACAGTGAGAGGCCCGTGTACCACAAAAAAAAAACCCAAAAAACAAAAAACAAAACTTAACTAAGAAATCACTTGTATGAAATTTTAATAAAATGATCTCACTTTTGATACAACTTCAACAAAATGAGGGAGATATTTGACACTGAGTCATTTCCCATTATCCACAATATCACACAATAAAGTCATTACTTACAATGTATGTCCTTATTTGTAAAACTCAATGCATGCTTGTTAAAATTTGAGAATTCTAATATTTTGGAATGGTAGATATTATTGTGATGGCATATTTTCAAGTCAAAAAATCATCTCACTAAATATTTGTTTCTTTGACATTCTGAAAGGAACCTGGGTGAATAACATATTGCTACTCAAATATTAGACTGGATTCCAGCATCTTTCCCTGAAAGAGTGAACTGGCCTTTTTCACATTGTGTGAAGCCTTTGGAGTAACCTTCCTGAGAACTCTATGACTAGCACTACACCGAGTCAGAATTGAGTATCATTACAGCAATAAGAGAGTCAAAACAGAAGGGAAAATACATTTTTAAAATGCTAAATACTTTTTCCTAGTCCATATTTCTCTACATGGACTGTAACAGCATAAATCTAGATTTCAAGGTTTGAGAGAAAGTTTGCTTTGTGATAGGGTTATTAACACATCGTATATAGATGAATGTATAATTTTAAACATAATATCCTGCAACAAGCCCCATTTTCTTTTTCTAAAACTGCTTTAAGGAATTTTAAGAAAGAAGACTTTTACATTTGGGCTGAATGTCATGATATTTTAATGGTAAAATAATTTCAGTGTCAGTAATTTTGAATTATTGATCACATTATTTATTTGTATTTAGATTCTGATAACATACAAAATCTATAATTTTCCCCACGTATTCTGAGGAATTAATTCAGTTCATTAATTAGTTTACATTCATGATTTCTACTTGTATTAAGTGCAGAAAAGATTTTTCCCTTTAAATTGATGGGAAAAAGTAGTGTCAAACATACACAGAGGAAAAAAATCAACTTGAGATGATGCTAAGTACTTTATCAGGTAGTACAGTTCCAGATGTTTGAAGCATTGTTTGTCATTTCTGTAGAGTGAATAAAGATGATATTCAATGAAGAGAAAGGAGATTCAGTGAAGAGGAAAGATAAACTTGAAATCATACAATGGGTCCCAAATAAAGCACTTAATTACTTCTTAGAAATTGAACCAAAGTTTATCATTCAAATAGCTCTCAACAGTTTAACTCTATTCAGAAGGATGTTTATGTTGTGTGTCAAACTTGAATACACTGGAATCATTCTTTAGGCAAGCCAGATTTTAGCTCAGTAGGCATTGGAGTAGATCCAGGTAGCTGGCACAAGGCCCCAAATAAATAAACTTTGAAGAGTAGTACACTACGACAGCAATGTTAAATTAAACTTGACATTCTTAACAAAAAGATTCATTATTTGTATACTTTTGGGAAATCTGATTTGTTCCCATAGTTCTCTTCTCTTGGTATTCTAAGGAGCTGGTGTAAAATAAAATCTGTTTCTGCCACCTTAGTTTATTACTCATAATTAATGCTTATAAAAAAACAAATATTTACAAATCATAATTTACTAGTAAAATTAGTTAGGTCATTGGCAACATAATTTGAAATCACATTATTATTCATCTATCAGCCATTTGAAAAATCCATTAACTTGTTTTGCATTGTATGGTGTTTCCCTAGACCATACCCATCTTTCTGTAATAATGATATCAAAACAGCTAAAATATTTATCTAACTTCATCTCCAAAGGCTATACTTGCACTTAAGCCTCTCTAAATTACTTTGGAATAATGTTTGAGGACCTCTGGGAGGGTATTTTTCGTAGGTTCACATAGTTTTTCTTTTTGGTGCTATGTGATAAATGCCAGTATCCTCATCTAGTACAGCAGGGTGACAATGACCATAGAGATGACCAACTAACAGGCAGGTATGTGGATAATGATTCAGTTCCACAATATCTGCCTGAACCATAGAGACAAAGACCTACTTCAAGAGAAGATGTTTTCTTTCTCTGTTTGACTTATCTAAGTATAATACCCACCTAGGTCCAACCATGTTGCTGCAAATGGCAAAATTTCATTCTTTTTTAATGGCTGAGTAATGTCCCATAGTGTGTATATACTACATCTTCTTTATCCTTTCATCCATAGATGGACATTTAGGTCATTTCCATATCTGGGCTATTTTAAATAATACTGTTATGTACATTGGGTAAATATAACTTTTTTGAATTAATGTTTATGTTTTCTTTGGATATTGTACCCAGGAGTGGAACTGCCGAATCATATGGTAACAATAATTTTAAAAATGAGATGTTTTCTCCCTTGATTACTAAACAAGGTGCACTGTTGCTCATTTCTCTTGTTTCTTAATTCAATTTGTTGTTATAGTAATAAAGAAAAGGAAATGCCTTTTGTCCATACCAATGGAGTTCTCTATTATTTCATGCCTAATCCTTACAAGTACACACCATATATACCTGTATCTGAAATGTGTATGTGATTGTATGTCTTTATCTTAAGCTAATCTATATATGTTTATATATGTTTGTATTTATATATAAATTATGTATATTTTGATATATATTATTTTATATATATATCACTTTGATTATTTTATAGAAAGACATAACATGATTCAACATTATCATTTAGTACCTAGGAATATTTAATTTTCTGTATATGTATATATATATGAGAGAAAAAAATTTTAAAGGGACTTTAAATATGTAAATATTATAATAAATAGTCTTGCTTGTTATTTAAGAAAATATTTTTTCACATTGCTCTTTTATGAGCCAATGTATTTCAAAGAAGATTTAGACTGACATATGATGTACATTAATTCAGTTGTCCAAGTATTCAGTCTGGATAATATTGAAACTAAAGGATGAAGACAGTTAAGAGAGATCTATCAAAAGTCTCTCATAACAGCATTTTATAGCAGAAAATAACTGAGTTAAGTTGCTTCTATTTTGAGATCCACAGCAATATTTGAAAGAGACAGTTTTACTTATCTAATTTATGTATACCAGGAAGTGATATTACTATGGCTGATGTACCAAGTTCATTACACTTTCATCTGATCAGACTTCATCATACTAACACAAAGAATTTGGTGTTTGGAAAATGTACAGAAATTTTACAATGGAGGTATCCAGAGAAGGAGACACACTGATTTTGTGTATCCCCACATGATTGAATGGGCAATGCCAAGTCAGCTGTATAAAGCCTCAGAAACTGAACTGGGATTTAAATCACTGCCAAAGTCTCAAATCATTGAGTGGGTCATGCAAATGACAGATCCAAAGCAGTAGAGCAGTAGAGCTTTGAAATTGAAAGGATTTTTAAATCACAGTCCAAAGTCCAAAGAATAGGTTCAGTGGTCTGAACCCATTTGGGTTGATTGCCTTCTAAAATAAAATAAATAAATAAAAATTAAAAACCCCACGTTCTTCAAAGAAATATAACAGGATATAGAGTCTACATAAAATCCAAACACAATAAACAAAGAACCAGTAGCATTTAACCAATTTCTATGGATAAAACAATAATGGCACCTTGCCCAAATCTGACCCAGATATTGGCATTACCAAAGAGACTTGAAAGCCACCGTTGTAACTGTTCTCTGAGGTAAAGGACAACATTTAGAATGAATGGAAAGGTAAAGTTCTGAGAGAATATTTTTAATATAAGAAAAATAATCTAATGAAAATTATAATATTTAAAATATGGAATAAGATTATTCAATGTATTAAACAGCAAAATAGAAATGACAAAAGAATTAGTGAACTTGAAGAAATGAACTTGAAGACAGATTAATGAAAATTATTTACTCAGAAAGAGGGAAAATGTTAAAAAATAAAATAACAGGAATCTGTGGGACCATATAAAAATATTTAACATATAGGCTATTGAAGGCCCACAGGAATAGAAGAAAAATAATAGAAACTTTAAAGATATAACTAATAAAACAATCCAAATTTTAATGAACAATAAAAATTTACATAGCTAAGAAGCTCAGCAAACTTCAAATAGAATAAAATCAAAGACCATACTTAGATATATTTTATTAAAACTGCTAAAAAACAAAGATATGAAAAAAATCTTAAAGACAGCCAGAAGAAAACAAAATATCATGTATGAGGAACAGGGATTAAATGTTTGTAGATTAATCATCAGAAACCATGAATGTCAGAAGACAGAGAGACACTATGAATATGATGCAAAAGAAACATATAACAGATCCCAAGGCCGAACAGTAAATCTAAAACAGATAATAATATATGACGCTTACTTGTAAATATCAATTCCAAAATATTGAATGCAATATTAGCAAAGAAAATCTAATATGACAGCAAAAAATTTTCTAAGAATACACATGTGATTCAATATTAAGAAACCATTTAAAATATCCATTATATTAATAGATTTAAGGATAAATCACTTAATCTCTTCAAAGATATAGAAAAATTATTTGATAAAATAAGGTGCATATTCCAGTTAAAAATACATATATATTCTGTAATCAGTGTAGGTAAATAATCTCCAAGTCTGTAAAATCATATATAATATATGTATAATAAATATAATTTATATTGTCAGTAATAAAACATATTTCTCATATACTTTAAATATTATTGGATATTTAAACTAATGCAATTAAGAGGAGAGAGCAAGTAAATGCATAAACTTTGAAAAGCATAACACAATTAAAACACAATCTATTTCCAATTTGTATGCATGTGTATCCAGAAAAATTCCAAGAAGTAATGGCAAAATTATTACAATAACTAGTTAATTTAGTAAAATAACAGGCTATAGAGAAAAACGTATGGATACCAAGGGGGAAAGAGGCAGCGGGATGAATTGGGAGATTGGGATTGACATATATACACTATTGATACTATGTATAAAACAGATAACTAATGAGAACATACTGGATAGCAAAAGGAACTCTACTCAATGCTCTGTGGTGACATAAATAGGAAGGAAATCCAAAAAAGAGGGGATATGTGTATACCTATAGCTGATTCACTTTGCCATAAAGTGGAAACAAACACAGCGTTGTAAAACAACTATGCCATAGATTTAACATACAGAAATCAATAACCATCATGTATACAAATTAAAAAACAAAGAAACAAAAATTTAGATGTAATGGAAGAGAAATCTCAATATACTACAGCAAATGAGAAAACAATACACTGAGTTGTTAGCCTTACAGTAAGTCTCCAAAATATATATGGAAAAATATAAAATACTAATAAAAGACATTGGACTAGACTGAATAAGAGACAAACCATGACATTTCATCAAAACTCAATATCTTGAGATAGCCTCATCCACCAGAGGGCAGACAGCAGAAGCAAGAAGAACTACAACCCTGCAGCCTGTGGGAAAAAAAAAAAAAAAAAAAAAAAAAAAAAAAAGCACATTCACAGAAAGATAGACAAGATGAAAAGGCAGAGAGCTATGTACCAGATGAAGGAACAACTAAAACTCCCTAAAAAACAACTAAATGAAGTGGAGATAGGCTACCTTCCAGAAAAACAATTCAGAATAATGATAGTGAAGATGATCCAGGACCTGCAAAAAGAAAGAAAAGAAATGAAGACAGACTAAGAGACTTCTGGGACAACATTAAAAGCAACATTTGCATTATAGGTGCCCCAGAAGGAGAAGAGAGAGAGAAAGGACCTGAGAAAATAATTGAAGAGATTATAGTCGAAATTTCCCTAACATGGGAAAGGAAATAGCCACCCAAGCCCAGGAAGCACAGAGAGTCCCAGGAAGGATAATCTCAAGGAGAAACACCCTTAGACACATAGCAATCAAATTGACAAAAATTAAAGACAAAGAAAAATTATTGAAAGCAACAAGGGAAAAACAACAAATAATATACAAGGGAACTCCCATAAGGTTAATAGCTGATTTCTCAGCAGAAACTCTACAAGCTAGAAGGGAGTGGCATGATAAACAAATGTTTTACAGACCTAGAAGAATTAAGGAACAAACACCTAGAAGAATTAAAGAACAAACAAACAGAGATAAGCATTAAAAAAAAACTGAAATGAAAACTACACTAGAAAGAATCAATAGCAGAATAATTGAGGCAAAAGAGAAATCAAAAGCTTTATAGACAAGCCAAAGGTAAGAGAATCCAACACCACCAAGCCAGCTTTACAACAAATGTGAAAGGAACTTCTCTAAGTGGGAAACACAAGAGAAGAAAGGACCAACAAAAACAAGCTCATAACATTTAAGAAAATGGTAATAGGGACATACATATCGATAATTACCTTAAACGTGAATGGATTAAATGCTCCAACCAAAAGACACAGGCTCGCTGAATGGATACAAAAACAAGACCCATATATATACTGTCTACAAGAGACCCACTTCAGACCTAGGGACACATACAGAGTGAAAGTGAGGGGATGGAAAAATATATTCCATGCAAATGTAAATCTAAAGAAAGCTTGAGTAGCAATACTCATATCAGATAAAATAGACTTTAAAAAAAAAGAATGTTACAAGAGACAAGGAAGGACACTACACAATGATCAAGGGATCAATCCAAGAAGAAGATATAACAATTATAAATATATATGCACCCAACATAGGAGCACTTCAATACATAAGGCAACTATTAACAACTATATAAGAGGAAATCAACAGTAACACAATAACAGTGGGAGACTTTAACACCTCACTTACACCAATGGACAGATCATCCAAACAGAAAATTAATAAGGAAACACAAGCTTTAAAAGACACAGTAGACCAGATAGATATAATTGATATTTATCAGACACTCCATCCAAAAACAGCAGATTACACTTTCTTTACAAGTGCACACAGAACATTCTCCAGGATAGATCACATCTTGGGTGATAAATCAAACCTCAATAAATTTAAGAAAATTGAAATCATATCAAGCATCTTTTCTGACCACAATGCTTTGAGATTAGAAGTCAATTACAGAAGTCAATTACAGAGATTAGAAGTCAATTACACATGGAGGCTAAACAATACGTGATTAAATAACCAAGAGATCACTGAAGAAATCAAAGAGGAAATCAAAAAATACCTAGAGACATATTAAAATGAAAACATGGTGATCCAAAACCTATGGGTGGCAGCAAAAACAGTTCAAACAGGGAAATTTATAGCAATACAAGCCTACCTCAAGAAACAAGAAAAATCTCAAATAAACAACCTAACCTTACAGCTAAAGGAACTAGAGAAAGAAGAACAAACAAAACCCAAAGTTAGTAGAAGGAAAGAAATCATAAAGATAGAGTAAAAGTAAATGAAATAGAAAAAAGAAAACAATAGCAAGGATGAATAAAACTAAAAGCTGGTTCTTTGAGAAGATAAACAAAATTGATAAACCATTAGCCAGACTCATCAAGAAAAAAAGGGAGAGTACACAAATCAATAAAATTAGACATGAAAAAGGAGAAGTTACAACTGACACTGAAGAAATATGAAGCATCCTAGCAGACTATTACAAACAATTATATGCTAATAAAATGGACAACCACGAAGAAATGGACAAATTCTTAGAAATGCACAACCTTCCAAGACTGAACCAGGAAGAAATAGAAAATATGAACAGAGCAATCACAAGCACTGAAGAGAGTAAAAGTAAATGAAATAGAAAAAAGAAAACAATAGCAAGGATGAATAAAACTAAAAGCTGGTTCTTTGAGAAGATAAACAAAATTGATAAACCATTAGCCAGACTCATCAAGAAAAAAAGGGAGAGTACACAAATCAATAAAATTAGACATGAAAAAGGAGAAGTTACAACTGACACTGAAGAAATATGAAGCATCCTAGCAGACTATTACAAACAATTATATGCTAATAAAATGGACAACCACGAAGAAATGGACAAATTCTTAGAAATGCACAACCTTCCAAGACTGAACCAGGAAGAAATAGAAAATATGAACAGAGCAATCACAAGCACTGAAGTTGAAACTGTGATTAAAAATCTTCCAACAAACAAAAGCCCAGGACCAGATGGCTTCACTGGTGAATTCTATCAAACATTTAGAAAAGAGCTAACACACATCCTTCTCAAACTCTTCCAAAAAATTGTGGAGGAAGGATCACTCCCAAACTCATTCTATGAGGTCACCATCACCCTGATACCAAAACCAGACAAAGATACTCCAAAAAAAGAAAATTACAGACCAATATCACTGATGAATAAAGATGCAAAAATCATCAACAAAATACTAGCAAACAGAATCCAACAACACATTAAAAGGATCATACACCATAATCAAGACAGATTTATCCCAGGGATGCAAAAACTACTAGAGCTAATCAATGAATTTGGTAAAGTAGGATACAAAATTAATGCACAGAAATCTCTGGCATTTCTATGTACTAATGACGAAAAATCTGAAAGTGAATTTAAGAAAACACTCCCATTTACCACTGCAACAAAAAGAATAAAATATCTAGGAATAAACCTACCTAAGGAGACAAAAGACCTGTATGGAGAAAATTATAAGACACTGATGAAATAAATTAAAGATGATATAAATAGAAGGATAGATACCATGTTCTTGTATTGGAAGCATAAACGTTGTGAAAATGACTATACTACCCAAAGCAATCTACAGATTCAATGCACTACTTATCAAATTACCAATGCCATTTTTTACACAACTAGAACAAAAAATCTTAAAGTTTGTATGGAGACACAAAAGACCCTGAATAGCCAAAGCAGTCTTGAGGGAAAAAAACGGAGCCTGAGGAATCAGACTCCCTGAGTCCAGACTCTACTACAAAGCTACAGTAATCAAGACAGTATGGTACTGGCACAAAAACAGAAATATAGATCAATGGAACAGGGTAGAAAGCCCAGAGATAAACCCACACACTTATGGTCAACTAATCTATGACAAAGGAGACAAGGATATACAATGGAGTAGAGACAGTCTCTCCAATAAGTGGTGCTGGGAAAACTGGACAGCTACATGTAAATGAATGAAATTATAACACTCCCTAACACCATACTCAAAAATACTCAAAATGGATTACAGACCTAAATGTAAGACTGGACACTATAAAACTCAGAGGAAAACATAGGAAGAACACTTTTTGACATAAATCACAGCAAGATATTTTTTGATCCATCTCCTAGAGTAAAAATAAACAAATGGGACCTAATGAAACTTAAAAGCTTTTTCAAAGCTAAGGAAACTACAGACAATACGAGAAATAACCCTCAGTATGGGAGAAAATATTTGCAAACAGGTCAGTGGACATAGGATTAATCTCCAAAATATATAAACAGCTCATGCAGCTCAATATTAAAAAAACAAACAACCCAATCAGAAAATGGGCAGACGACCTAAATAGACATTTCTCCAAAGAAGACATACAGATGGCGAAGAAACACATGAAACGCTGCTCAACATCACTAATTATTAGAGAAATACAAATCAAAACTACAGTGAGGTATCACCTCACACCCATTAGAATGGGCATTATCAGAAAATCTACAAACAACAAATGCTGGAGAGGGTTTGACAAAAAGGGAATCCTCTTGCACTGTTGGTGGAAATGTAAATTGATACAGCCACTATGGAGAACAGTATGGAGGTTCCTTAAAAAACTAAAAATAGAATT